>NC_050575.1:378545328-378835328 GCF_011100635.1 Trichosurus vulpecula | reverse complement strand
CTTTGGGTCAAAAGGTCTAAACAATTCATTTTTCATGCATAATCAAAAATCATTTTTCAGAATGGTAGGACCAATTCATGGGTCTACCAACAGTGTTTTTGTCTGTCCACTGTCCTTCCATGACAATTTCTATCTTTTTTTATCTGTGCTCCCTAGTCTTCTCCATACCAGTCACCATACTATCCAGTCCAGAATCATGCCCTGAAAGATTTAACCATTTCATGCTCTTGGCCTTCCCTCCTTTGTCTCCTTCCCTGAACTGAAGTCCTGATTTGTGGTTGCCTCAGGCACCACTACAGCTGGGCCCAGGTTTGAGCCAGGTTTCACTTCACTTCCTGGACTTCACACATAAGCTGCCAAGTCCCTATATGTATTGTCTGTCCCTATTAGATTGTAAGCTCCTTGAGGGCATGCTGCTGTCTTCCCTTTTGCGTTTGTATCCCCAGTGCTAAGCATAGTGCTTAACACATGTTAAGTACTTAATAAATGCTCTTTCATTCATTCATTTGTTGTCAATTTGATGGGTGTGAATTGAAATTTCAGAGTTGTTTCAATGTTCATTTCTCTTCTTGGTGATTTTGAACATGCTTTCATATGGTTGTTGGTAGTTTGCATTTCTTCTTATATATTCATATCCTTTGACCATTTGCCATAATCTTGGAGGTGTCAACTTTTGTCTAGTTTGGGGAGTGAATGCTTCCCTCCTTGTACTTTTCCCTTGTTGCCCCTGAGTCCCACTCAGTGGTACCCTTTTGGGTGTCTCTAGTTAAGCCATATTGCTTTGCTGAGAATGTACCAATACAGAGAATCATAGGGCTGGAGGGGACCTTGGAAGTTAGGGGAGGTGGTGCAGTGGCTAGAATGCTGGGCCTAGAGTCAGGGAAACTTGAGTTCAAGTCTGGTCTCAGACACTTACTAGTTGTGTGATCCTTGGCAAGTCACTTAATTTCTGCCTGTCTCAGTTGCCTCACCTATAAAATGTAGATAATAATAGCACCTACCTCCCAGAGTTGTGCGGAACAAATGAGATAATATTTGTAAAGCCTGAGCACAGTGTCTAGTGCGTAGTAGGTGCTTGTTGTTGTTATTGTTGGGTCATTTTCAGTCATGTCCGACTCTTCGTGACCCCGTTTGGGTTTTTCTTGGCAAAGATACTGGAGTCGTTTGTTATTTCCTTCTCCAGATAGTAGATGCTTATAAATGCTAATTTCCTTCCTTACTAGTTCAAACTCTTTTTTTTAACAAATGAAGAAACTGAGTTTCATAGAGATTAAGTGATTTACATAGGGTCATACAGCTAGTAACAGAGTTGGAGTTTAAACCCAAATGCTTTGACTGCAAATCAGCACATTTTCCACTGGGATTCTGCCATCATCACTGATTGGTTCTTCTACAAAAGCCTTCTAAGTACCAGCAAAAGACCCCAGAACCAAGACTAATATCATATAGGGTATATGCTTACACTATGAAGTATTCATATATGAATATTTAATATATTAAAAGTAGAATATATCAACATAACCTATTCATATAATAAACTAATATATATACTAACTAATAGGATTACAGAAATATAATATATTCATATATTGAAAGTAGAATATATTCATATATTAAATATTTATAATATATAAATATAAAATACAATATATGTCCATATGTTAAAAAGTAGAATCCCACTGAGCAAATGAAGGATATGTTTCCCTCATCTTCCTTAATTATCTGATAGAATTGAGCAAGGCACCGCCACCCCCCCCCAAAAAAAAACCCAAAACACATTGGCTGTCTTTTAGACAGTCAAGTGTCTTGAGCTTGAGGCATGACTGATCTACCTTAATCCACATTAGTTTTCTTATTCAAAGTCTGATAATTCACACACATCTGGATTTTTTTTCTGTTTTTTTTCTGTACCACAGCTCTAGGCAAGGCATTCAAACTCCAGGACTCCACGATAATCTGGTTGACTAGTAGTTTTTCAGGTGATTCCTGAGGTCATTCATTTCAGAACAATTTTTAAAAACCAGAAATGTCTTACTGATATTTTGTTAATGCCTTTAACCTTTATACTATAGTCATTCCAAATCCAAATCCCTTCACTTTGAATCTTCTTTTATGAAAAAGAAAATAATTAAGCAAAAATATCTGATAAAAAGACTCTCTCCAACAAAATATACTTTACTCTCTCTTGGTAGCCTCCCCCACTTTTTTGCCCTGGGTGGGGGAGGTATGTTTCATTTTCTTTTCACTGAGATATTCCTTGATTTTTCTTTTTAAAATGTTTTTATTGATATTTTCTTTTTTTTTACATCACAATAGTTTCTCATTTATCCCTCTCTGTCACATAATCCACATGACAAGTTTTTTTTCAGAAAGAAAAAAAAGTCAGCACAACTAATTAATGCATTGAGAAAGTTTAAAAACATGTACAATGTACAACACTTGTATATCTCTGACTTCTAAGAAGGGGTAGGTTGGAGGTATTTCCTCCTATCTCTTCATTCACGTCCGGCTTGATTGTTATAACTTTGTTACATTTACTTGTGATTTTTTTTGGTGTATGGTTCTTTCATTTACATTGTTGTGGTTACAGTGTATACTGTTTTCTTATTTCACTTTGAATCAATTCATAGAGATCTTTCCACTCTTCTCTGTATTCGTCACATGCATCACTTCTTACAGCACAGTAATCTTTCATTATATGCATGTAATGCAACTTGTACTTGTTTATCCATATCTCAACTAGGGCCATCTACTTTGTTTCCAATTCTTAGCTACCACAAAAAGTGCTGCTGTGAATATTTTGGAGTACATGGGGACTTTTCCATGGCTTTCTTGGGGTATAAACCTAGTAATGGAATCTTTTGTTAGAAGGGACGGATATTTAGTAACTTTATTTGCATAACTCCAAAATGCTTTACAAAATGGCAGTAATACTTTACAGCTGAACCAACAATGTATTAGTGTGTTTATCTTTCCATGGTCCTTCCAACATTGACTATTGCTATTTTTGGTCATTTTTGGCAATTTGCAAGGTGTGAGGTAAAGCATCAGGGTTGTTTTGATTTACATTTTTCTTATTATTAGTGATTTGGAGCATTTTTCATATGGTTGTGAATTCCTTGCAGTTCTTTTGGCAACTGTTTTTCATTATTCCTTGATTATTCAATGACTATTCAATTTCTTTTTGTTATCTTTCCATTTGCATTGTTGTGGTCATTGGGAGCATTTTTCTAGATTTTGCTTATATCCCTCTACATCAGTTCAAATAGATGCTCTTAAATTTCTCTGAATTCTTCAAATTGGATCATTTTCATAAAGCTCAAAAAAGTTGGGAATCACTGAGGTGAATTGTATGCATTGCTGCTTGGACATATTTCCCATCCCACTCATGTAGCAAAACACCAGATCTTGCAGAGCATCTTCCTCAGACTATATTTCCATTCCTCAGATTTTGGACAGTCATCAAAGTTCAATTTTTCTTGCTCCATAAAAGGGTTCAATGATTTTATTTCTCTCAGTCACCACTGACCTTTATTTTCTTGTAAGTTTATTCAAAGGAAGTATGAATTATCAAGGTATGAAGATATTGAGCCCCAGTTAGCTGCCTACAATGTTCTGCAAATATTTTTAAATGTTTGAATCAACAGTGACGCTCCAGAGATAGTCTGTTCTAGACACACCAAATCCTTGGTAACTATCTTACTGATTCCCATGACTTCTCAAGGGAACTTCAAGTTCATTGTGATATAACCCAAATATGGGTAATCTTTTATATTAGGAAGGCAGAATTTATGATTTCAAAGAGAATCTCATATGTGCCTAAAAGGTCCGGAACCGCAAGATATAAGGAATTCTCTAGGCAGAAGGCAGGAGAACTAAAGCATGTATTTACACTCCACAATAACAAGCCCACAAACCAGCATCCCCATTTTGATATTTTCATCAAAAGCTTCCAGGCCCAATAAGTCCGCCTTACAAGGGTAACCAGGAGGCCACAGAGAAGCGAGATGGTATAAGGCAAAATCGTATACATGCTTCCCCTCTACGGTAAGAAGATTACCCACTAGCCTCTAGTCAGCTCTGCTACCGGCAGCTCAGCTTCGGCTGTAGGCGTCTCTGGCTCCAACCGGAAAAGGAAAGGAGGATCTTCAAGCTGTCCTCTCCCCTCTTATAGAGTTTTTGACATCATCAAGCGCCGCCTGAACGACCAGGGCCGATTGGTTCTTGACTTGGCCCCTCCCCCTAGCGTAGACCACGTTAACACACCTCCCCTCAGCCAGCGCCACGACTCATCACACAGGAAGCTCTGGTCCTGCCCCGGAAGAGCAAGCCCCAGCGTCCAGGGAAGCTCAACGAGGCAAGCTGAGTCATTCAAAGAAAACAAAGTCCATTTTGGCTACATCTTTCCTTAGTGCACAAAAACTTAGCTCTTGTTTAGGTTATAGACGTATGTGCTTCAACTGCCCTTCATAAAATGATGGGGAATTCAATTGTCACTTATAATATACTGTCTAGCATAGCAAGACTTTATAGTCCATAATAACAATTAACAATAACAATAAAAGGTAGCATTTATGTAGTACTTTCTATGTGCCAGGCATCGTGCTAACCTAAGCACTTTATAAATATTACTATTTGATCCTCACAATGCTGCCTGGGTTTGATGAATGGAGACAGAAAGGAAACTTTGCTGGCCCAGCATTAAGGTCTTTCGGGCCTGAGGCATTTCCCCCTTCTAGGTCCCAGTTCCATTTTCTAGATGAGAATCATAGCTCCTAAACCTTGTTTCAGTATCAAGTAATCTGGCATAGATGCCCTGTGTGCTACTTATACAACCAACTGTCCAAATAGTCCCTCCACACATCTAAGTGCCATGACTTCTGGTTGTATTTTCGGGGAGCAGAAAAAGTCAAAAGCAGATTCCCTAAGGTTCCAGTACTCAATACTGCTTCAAATGCTTCCCCTTTCTTTGCTGTAATACTTTCGTGACATGTCCCAGCCAGGATTCAAAGGGTTCTTTTCATGATGGGTGGGGGATTTCCTTTGAAAAAAATTGTGGCTTTCCACATTGGGTCCCATAATACTTGTAGACTGACAGTCTGCCCTTTGTGACTAACATGCTGAATTCAATAATAATTTGTTAAGTATCTACTATGTGCAAAGGGAAAAAGAGTATAAAACATAGTAGCTGGCATTTATGGAACTTTAAGGTTTGCAAAACACTTCATAAATATTATCTCAAGCTTCACAATCCTATAAAGTAGATGATATTATTATCTCCTCTTTACAGATAAGAAAATTGAGGCTGAGAAGTTTAGTGACTTATTCAGGTTAATCAATAAGTCAATAAAAATCTATTAAGTGTCTATTCTGTGCAGGCACTATAATAAGCACTGGGGATATACCTTACACCTATCAGATTAGAAAAGTAGACAAAAATGAGAAATAACATGTTGGAAGAGCTGTGGGAAAACAGGCACAATAATACACTGTTGGTGGAGTTGTGAACTGGTCAAGCCATTCTGTAAAGCAATTTGGAACAATGCCCCCACAGCTATTAAACTATATGTACCCATTGACCCTGGGATACTGCCACTAGGTCTATACCTCTAGAGAAATCGAAGAAAGAGGGAAAGGACCAATATGTACAAAAATATTTTTGGCAGCCTTTTTTGTAGTGGCAAACAATTGGAAAATGAGGGGGTGCCCTCACTTGGAGAATGACTAAACAAATTGTGGTATATGAAGGTGATGGAATAGTTTTGTACTATAAGAAATGAGGAAGGGGATAGTTTCAGAAAAACCTGGGAAGATTTGCATGAATTGATGCATAGTGAAGTGAGCATAATCAGGAGACTAATTTATACAATAACAGCAATATTGTAAAGACAAACAATTTTGAAAGACTCAGGAACTCAGATCAACACAGTGACCAACCGCAATTTCAAAGGACTCATGAAATGTGCTTTCCACCTCCAAATACAGAGCTGATGGACTCAGAATACCAAATGAAGAGTATTTCTCTCTCTCTCCTTCCCTCCTTCCTTCTCTCATTTCTTTCTTTCTTTTCCTTCCTTCCTTCCCCCCTTCCTTCTTTCCATTTTTTCTTTCTTTCTTTTTTGACATGTTTATTATGGGAATTTGCTTTGCTTGACTATACACATTTGTAATGAGTTTTGCCTTTTATTGCCTTCTCAATAAATGGGGCAGAAGGAGGTGAAGGGGAGAGAGGTCAGAACTTAAAATAAAATAAAATTGGATTTAAAAACACAAAGAAAGGTAAAAGATCCTTCACTCAAGGAGTTCACAGTTTAATGGGAGAGAAGATATACAAACAACTATGTACAAATGGGTAATATACAGAATAAATTGGAAATAATCAGCCAGATAGACAAAACAGAGGGAAGGCAATAGAATTGAAATTGAGGGATTGGGAAAAGCTTCCTCTAGAAGGTGAGATTTTAACTGGGACTTGAAGAAAGGCAAAAAGTGGGGACCAGAGACTATGCCACCCAGAAAAGCTGACACATAGCTTTCTGAAGAATATAGTTTAAAGAGAATATTGGGTCCATACAGGTACACTGCTTCCTACATTTGTGTAGTTGTATCCTTAGAATAGAATGTAAGCTCTTTGACAACAAGGATGGTCTTTGTTTTTTATCTTTATATCTCCAATGCCCAACACAGTGCCATGTACAGAGCTGACCCTTAAAAAGTGGAGAAGTGAATTGAATTAAATGGGACACTGTCTTTGTCTTCATGGAGCTCATGGTCTAGTGAGATTACCAGATAGAAACTCAGATAATTATGAAATAAAATTTTAAGTAATAAACACACCACAAGTTTGTAGCAATAAACTGTTGTGTGTGTGTGAGTTCTACAGAGAGAAGGAAGGAGTTATAAGTGAGGGTGGTAAAAGCAGGGAAGACTTCTTAGAGGAGGTGGCATGAGTTAAGAGAGAGAAAAATTCAACAGATGAAGAAAAGGAGGGAGGACATTTCAATCATTAGGAATGGCATGTGAAAAAGTGAGAGGGCACAGGGTGTGTTTGAAGGGGCACAGAACAGTCTAGTTTATCTGAAGCATAGGATTTGTACAGGAAGGTTAATATGAGATAGGACTGGAGAGATAAGTTGGTACCAGATTGGGGAGGCTCTTGAATACCAGGCAAATGATCTAGTGAGGATTTTAGAGCAGAGGAGTGAAATCATCAGATTCTTGCCTAACAAACATTAGTCTGGCTGATGTATCAAAGATACGAGACAGAGGAAATGGAGGTGGGAAAATCGGTTCAGAGGCTATTGCAATAGTCCAGGCAGCTGGTCATGATGATGCATATTAGGGTGATTTGAATGAGGAGGAGGAGAGGAGAGTGTGTTTACAAGAAATGTGGAGGCAGAATCAACAGGACTTGATGTCGACAACTTTTTCATGAAATTTAACATGAAAGATGAGATGATTGGTAGATTGGTTAAAAGCAGCAGCAAACTGGTAAATGTTCAACAACCAGCTCTCCAAAATGCATGAGATTTTTTTTTGCACTTAATAGTATTTAAATTTTTTCCAATTACATGTAAAAATAGTTTTCAACATTGGTTTTTGTAAGATTTTGAGTTCCAAATTTTCCTCCCTCTCTCCCTTCACTCCTCCCTCCCCAAGCAATCTGATATAGGTTATAAATGTACAATCATGTTAAAGATATTTCTACATGAGTTATATTGTAAAAGAAGAATCAGAACAAAAGGGAAAAATCACAAGAAACAAAAAAACAAGAACAAAGTGAAAATAGTCTGCTTCAATCTGTATTCAGACTCCATAATTCTTTCTCTGGATGTGGATAGCATTTTCCATCATGAGTCTTTTGGAATTGTCTTGGATCATTACATTGCTGACAAGAGCTAAATCTATCATAGTTGGTCATTGCACAATGTTGTTGTTACTGTGTGCAATGTTCTCCTGCTTCTGCTCACTTCACTCAGCAATGGTTTACATAAATCTTTCCAGGTTTTTCTAAAATCTGCCTGCTCACCATTTCTTATAGGACAATAACATGCCATTATATTTATATGCCACAACTTATTCAGCCATTCCCCAACTGATGAAGTGCATGAGTTTCAAGTTTAATCTGAATTAGCATTTTCTCCATTACATTCTTAAGAGTAGACAACCAACAAAACAATAAATTAAGCCCTGATGTGTAATGTTTACTGATTTCCGAGGTATAAGTGCTTACACTGAAAATTAACCATTAGCTTTTAGGATCTGGCTCCAGTGCACTCCAAGCTAGAAAAATCCAAGCAAGGCTTTTTTTAGGATTGAGAAGACCT
This sequence comes from Trichosurus vulpecula, assembly GCF_011100635.1. Taxonomy (NCBI): domain Eukaryota; kingdom Metazoa; phylum Chordata; class Mammalia; order Diprotodontia; family Phalangeridae; genus Trichosurus; species Trichosurus vulpecula. The sequence goes on along the minus strand of NC_050575.1, from coordinate 378,827,001 downwards.
GAGCATGTTTGTAGACAGATGATGGGAAGGAGTTAGTAGAGAGGTTATGAACAAAGATACATACACTAACCAGCATACTAGCAAGGCTTGGGCTGGCTGCCTTGGGAGGTAGCCTACATTGCTAAAACCCTAGGAATTGTATTTCTTTTTAGCTTTAGAAGATACAAAACTATCATGGGATTGGAGCTGGAAGGTGAAGTTTTCCATTACAGTGGCAATTTGAAAAAAAAACCCTCTTAGGGAGAGATTGGTGACAGGAATAGCCAGAAGCATATGGATGACATTTTCCAGGAGACTGGAGGTTGGAGCCTTCTTCCTTCATTACTGTCTTGTTAAAAGAATCCAGCAGAGAGTGATTGAATTATGGGTATTCAGTGGAAGCCACTGGAATAATGGCGAATTTATAGCACTCTGTTTCTCCTTAGTTTTAATTGCTGCATACAATGGATGATATATTTCTCTGTTGTTTTAAATTTTGTTGTTGTTCAGTCCTTAGCTAACTTTTTGTGACCTCCATTTTGGGGTTTTCTTGGCAAAGATTCTGGAGTGGTTTGCCATTTCCTTCTCCAGCTCATTTTACAGATTAGGAAACTGAGGCAAACAGGGTATAGTGACTTGCCCTGGGTCACACAGCTAGTAAGTATCTAAAGTCAGATTTGAACTTATGAAGCTGAGTCTTCCTGATCCAGGCCCGGCACTCAGATGCCCTGTTTTAAATTTGAATGGGCTATAGTTAAAAAAAATTGTTTACTAGATAAAGCTAAGACAATTTTAATTTTGTCTGTACTTGCTATTTTTTTTTTTTTGCCATAGAGAGTATAATGAGACGGAGGAGAAGGGAAGTATAGAAACCTATTGATAACTGATTAAACTAAATTCTTCTGCCAGGGAAGCCACCTCCTCAGCTTGGCAATCAACAGAATGCCTTGGGTCTCACAGTGTTTTTTTGAACATTATTTATAATATGTATTTTTTCTTTTCTCTCTCTCTCTCTCTCTCTTTCTCTTTCTCTCTCTCTCTCTCTCTCTCTCTCTCTCTCTCTCTCTCTCTCTCTCTCTCTCTCTCTCTCTTTCTTTCTTCCTTTCTTTCTTCACACACACACACATTTGGCTTCCTGAAAATGCTAGCATAGACTCCACCTCATCTCCTTCAAGTGGCTCATCTCCTGACCTTGGAAGCATACAAGGTGATAGCCATCTCTAATTCTCCTTCACCTGAAAACAGGACATAAGAGACAAAACAGACAGATGCAACATAGGGGCCATGTGTTTATGGGAACCACAAGTTAGAAGCCTGGATGAGGAGAAAAAGGACTGAGGTCTCTCTGCCCACCCAAAGGCTTATAGCATTCCTTGACTCCACACTCAAAGCTAGGTAGGAAATAGAAAGAGACAGAGATTTGTTTTGGACAGTTAGTCCCTTTTGAATGCATCGCAGTTCTGTCACAGTGGACAATTTATGTCCGTATCTTCACCTTGTGGTTCCCCAGCTGACATTAGTCACAGGGTATCTATGCATACTCCAAATCAGAGAGTAGATCCCTTCCATTAGGGAAGCAGGCTCTCTAGCCTCTTCCACATGGCCAAGCAGGAGACAGGACACGGTGAACAGTCTGAGGATGGAGCACCCATTGGCCAGGCCCCGTTACACTAGCTTGGCAGAGGAAGGAACCCACATAGACCTGGGACCTTTGCCTTAGACCAGAAGTTCTCAAAGGGTAGTCCTCATACCCTTTGGGAGGAGGTCTGGAATTCTGGTCACAATCATTTTCATAATAATATTTAGATATTATTTGCCTACTCAATGTTCCTCCATTTTCCAACTACATATCTGTGTAAGGCCAGATTTCTGCACATACTTCAACTAAAATAACAGATTACAACAGATGTAAGCAGAAGCAGATAGGAAAATCCAGCTGGCTTCTATTAGAGCAAACATTAAAGAGATTTCTAAAAAATATATAAAGTAATGCCACTTCTTGCTAAATGTTTTTTGTTTTGGAAAGTGTTTGTTGTTGTTGAATTGTGTATGACTCTTCATGACCCTCTGTTTTCTTGGCAAAAATACTGGAGTGGTTTTCCATTTCTTTCCCCAGCTCATTTTACAAATGAAGAAACTGAGGCAAACAGGGTTAAGTGACTTGCGCGGAGTCACATAGCAAATAAATGTCTGAGGCTGGATTTGAATTCAAGTTTTTCTGACTCCAAGCCCAGAGATATACCCACTTGCCACCTCTCTGCCCCTTGGAAAATATAGTTATTTTAATTAAAATGTTATTTTAATATGTAATGCATTATTTAATATATAATATATTACACAAATTATTATTGTGTAATTATGCATTATATAATATTGAATTTGAAATACATTAGTAATATATCAGTAATATATCAGTAACACATAATGTTATATTAATAACATTAATATATTAATGTTATATGGCACATAATAATAATACATTAATATTATCTATTAATATTACTTTAAATGAATTAAAAGTTGATTGGTTGATTATTATTCTTCATCCTCGAAGAAGACCAAAATGAATTAATAAGTATAAATTTTAACATATTAGCCATTTAAATTTAAAATATGATAAATAGTAATAGATATAACCCACACGAGCAAAATCTCTTTGGTGTCCTCAATAATTTTTAGAAAGACAAAGGGGTCCCAAGACCAAAAAATTTGAGAACATTGCCCTAGAGATGTGAGCTCATCTCATTATTTCCAAACAGATTTCACTTTTCACCTTGGGCCATTGAGTTTTTCTCCCCTCCCCTGAGGTAAGGGGGTTGGAAACCTCAGGAGAAGGTCAGTCTCTCAGTCAGCTCCTACTGAATGGAGCTGGGCATGGTAACTAACAGAAAAACAATTGTGCGTACTTTGCCTGAAGGGAGCAGGTTGAGAGATGCTCCCTATCCAACCTTCCCTCCTCAATGACATGTGCTGGCCATTGAAGGAAACAGGTGATGACTGCTGGAGCTAGGCTAGGAAGCCATGGGATGAAGAGTGTAGGTAGTGGGAATTTCTCATTTTCTATGACTACAAGGATAGGGGAGAGAATGGATGATGATACTGAAAAGATTTGGGAAATGGAGGAAGGAATTGAGAAGGCTCCCCTCTTCTTCATGAAGTAAGAAACTAGATTATTTGCTCTAAGTGTGGGGTTTGAGGTGGAATTAGGGAAATCTGGAGAAAAGAGGTTTAGGGCAGAAGAAAGGTAAATGAGATAGGGAGTTAAAGTCAGAGTAAGAGAATTGTCCAGAGACCAGATGAGTTTATATACCATAAATGGATATTTCTTTGAGCCTGGATAAATGACTTAATTTCTTGGTTATCAATTATCAAAACAATCTTGTGAAGAAGGCAGGATAGAAGCTATTATTCTCATTTTACAGATGAGGAAACTGAGGCATAGATCAGTGAAGTGACGTATTGAGGAAACTAAAGAGCTGGGATTTGGATCCAGTCTCTTTTATTCCAAATCCAATGCTCTTTTCTTTGTATGTCACCTTGATTTTTCTATTTTGTGTATGTGTAAACCAATCCCAATCATTCCTACTAAGGATGGGAAAAGGCCTGCTAGGGATAAAAGAGACAAAATGAAAAACAATCCTTGCCTTCAAGGAGCCTGTATTCTCCTGGGGATTTTCTTCCTGCGAAGACGATGGGCACCACGAGAGTGGAGAGGGATGTCTGAAGGATCTACTGTGTGATGCTACCCTGGGGGAGACAATGGAAGTGGTGGTGGTAGTAGTGGTGGTGGTGGTGATGGTGATGATGGTGATGGTTCTAACTTATATACATGGTATCTCTGTTACCCTCAAAGAAGTTCCGTTGTCTATAGGTATCCTGTCTGCAAATGTCATCTCTGATCCAAAGCCTATTTCCCTATTGTTGCTCAAACACAGCAGTTTGATTTGCAAGATTCCTCTGCCCTCTAGTGGACAAATCAGATACTGTCCACAAGGTTGCCATCTCATTTCATCTGAATGTTGGTTTCCCAAGCTATGGACCCTTTGGGTTGCCAGGGGGTATCGCAATGAGTGCAATCCATATGCACTCAAAAAAAGTTTATTGTCATTTTCGCGCCAACAAATTGGCTTAGTATCCGTGGTTTTATGTGATTGATATTTCATTTGTGCTCAAATGGAAAGACCTTTTTTTTCTTCTGGACTTACTTTTGGTCCCTCCTGGGATGAGTTTCTGTGAGTTGTTTATTCTCAGATTTTGTGAGGGATCGAATTTATTTTCTCACTGATCACACACAAATCCACTTCAGTGCTCTGTTGAATTCATAGAAACTTTTAGGCTGTTCTGTGTTTTCTCATTCAGTGAATGTTAATAATTCAATCTCTATCTCATGGGTGATTTGAGAAAAAATTTTTGTTGATAAAAGGGATACTTGAAAAGGTTATGAATCCTTCATCTAGGATCAGAGGCTGTAGGGCTGAGGGAGATCTCGTCTCTAGTTCAATCTCTTTGCATTCCAGAGGAGGAAACTGAGGAAATGGTTTCTGCCATTGGTTTACCCAAGATCACACAAATGTCAGAAGTGGGACTAGAACTCAGGTCTTTGGCTCTAAATATCAGACTCTTTCCATAACTCCACACCAATTCCCCTGTTAAGAAGCCACATTACAGGCATGAAAAGAAGCATATCTTTGGAGGTAGCTAGGTCATCCCATGGATATGGTGCTGGGCCAGAAGTTAGAAGGATAGGAAGCAAAGTCCAGCCTCAGATACTTGCTCCCTGTGTGATCCTGGCCAAATTACTTAGCCTCTATCTGCCTCAGTTGTTCAACTTTAAAATGGGGATGATAGCAGTATCTACATCACAGGGTTGTCGTGAGGATCAAATGGGATAATATTTGTAAAGTGCTTAGCAAAGTACCTGGCACATAGTAGGTATTTTTTTGGGGGGGCAGGGCAATTGGGGTTCAGTGACTTGCCCAAGGTCACACAGCTAGTAAATATGTCAAGTATCTGAGGCTGGATTTGAACTCAGGTCCTCCTGACTCCAGGGCCGGTGCTCTGCTCACTACAGTAGGTGTTTTATATAAGAGCTTATTCTTTTGTTTTAGTCCAAAGTTCTTTAATTTCTTTTTAGACAATATTTTTACAATTGTATTTCAATATAATTATTTTCTTTTGTTGACCTGTTTTATTTGATTCATTTAAGAGTGTTAGTCCTAGAAAGGTTCCATGGTACAAACAATGTTAAGGAATCCTCATTTAGTCTAATCCTCACTTGAGGATCCCCTATAAATGGTCACATAAATGGCCTCTGCTTGCCAGCCTCTACTGAGCGGGAGGAACATAGTACTCCAGCCCCTTCCATCCTCCACTCTCTCCCAAAGTCTGTCCAAGCTCAGCTTCATTATTTCCAGGACACTATAAATCCAACCCATTCTCTGCCATCCCTTTCTCCCTTTGCCTTCAATCTTTCCCAGCATCAGGGTATAAGTGCTTATTCTTTTCCTATGTCTGGGACTTAAGACTGGGGATATCCAGTAGAAATGAGGTAGTGGATCTGATAAAGAATATACTACTGAGTGCATTGGAGTCAGAGGTTTTAGGTTCAAATTCTGATCCTACTTCTTAAATTGCTGCCTTGTGTGACCTTGCACTAGTCATTTCTCCTCTAGGAACCTCATTTTTCCTCTGAAAAATGAGGAGAGCAGGACTAAATGATTTCAAAAGGCCCTTCCAGCTCTAAGTCCCATTGATCCATGTCCTTTTGAAGAGGTATATACATCCAGTTTCTACCTTCTCAGCCTTCTGGAAGCACTAACCCAAAGTGATATGTACACTATGGCAAGGGGTCAAGAAGCTAATGCAAAAGGATGCTGATCAGGGAGTAGGGTTCCTGCTGGGCCATCATCTGGAGATGGCTAACTATAGGGGGATAAATTGAGAAACCACAAGAGTTGGTTGCTGTAGAGGACAAAGGTTGATTGACCAAAACTTGGCTTTGTTGTTGTAGTCGTTCAGTAGTGCCTGACTCTTTGTGGCCCCATTTGAGGTTTTCTTGGTAAAGACAGTGGAGTGATTTTCCATTTCATTCTCCAGCTCACTTTACAAATGAGGAAACTGAGGCAAACAGGGTTAAGTGACTTGCCTATAGTCACATAGTTAGTGAGTGTTTGAGGTCAGATTTAAACTCAGGAAAATGAGTCTTTTTGACTCCAAGTCTGGTGGTCTATCTGTTCTACCAGGTAGCTGCCCTGGAACTTGGCTCCTCCTCCCCAAAAATGAGTAGCTACTTCTCCCAGACTGGGCATCTGCCCTCCCACTGGGAGAGCTCAGGGCAAAACATTTCATTTGGTCACTGCCCTGTCTACCTCCTCCTCTTCACTATAGAGGCTGCCTGAGGCTCCATTTCAAAAGTAATCTGGCTATAGCAAGCACTGAGCTCAAGGTTTTAGTGAACTTGAGATCCATATGGATTCTTTCCCCTGTTATTTTAAGCAGTTTATTAATTCAAGCTATTAATAAAAATCATCACCACAAGATACTCATACCCACATTATTCATCATATCCCCAGTTAAAGAAATCTCCAACATTTGGCCACAGATGTCTATCTCTACCATGTTTAAATTCTATATATTCAAGCAAGTCACTGTCGACCCCTGATTTATACTCTTTGTACACAATTTAAAGGCATAAATAATTAAAGTAATTAAGTAGTAAATAAAGGAACTAAGACATGATAAGTAATCAAAATAATTAAGACAATCTTATCTTTATTTTGAGGAAGGTGGCTATAAAATACTGTTAAAAATAGCAAGGGAACAACTCAAAAGGAACAGATAATTTAGGATTTAAACTTCTATCCTTTCAGATGGAAAGGGAGGGAGGAGAAAGAGAAAGAAAAAATTCCCAAACCTTTCCATCTGTCTCTTCAGTTCCTAAAAGGCCAATCACATCCAACAAGTTCCAAAAACAGCAAATAGGGATGCATCCTAGGTAGGAAGGGGAACAGTACTCAGAGACTACCTTGGAAAGATCACCGGATTTGGAATTGGAAAACTTGGGCTCAAATGCTGCCTCAGACACAAACCAGTTGAGTGACTTAGGGCAAGGACTTAATGTTTCTGGTCCTCCAACTTCCATGTCAATGCACTACTGATTTGGGTTAAGCTAGTTGCTTCTCAGCCCTAGCTGCTTGCTGCTGTAGCTACCAGCAGACTCTGCTACGGATTCAAGTTTCTGGACCTTTCATGGTTCTTCTAACATTTTGAAGCCTACACCATAATAACTTGGTCTGTTTTATGACTGATACTCAGTAACCTAAGATAAAAGAATAAACACATCAGACCCAGAAACAAGAGCAGCATTCATTCATGAATGCCTATATGGTGGCCTGGTTGGGAAGATAAAAACATCCACAGCCATGTTTTCTACTGTTGCCACCACATCTCTCTCTCTCTCTCTCTCTCTCTCTCTCTCTCTCTCTCTCTCCATGCTTGTGATATTTTTTTTATTCCTTCTTAATCAAAAGCTGCTAAGGAAGAGAGAGGGAAAGATTTCATCTGCTTGAGCCCTTTGTATGCACTATGATTTCCAGTTCAGTAGCCAATTAAAAAGGTTTTCATTCTGCAAATTAAAACAACTCTGAGGTACTACCTCACATTTATCAGATTGGCTAATATTACAAAAAAGGAAAAAGGAAAATGATAAATGTTGGAGAGGATGTGGGAGAATTGGGACACTAATGTATTGTTGGTGGAATTGTGAACTGATCCAACAATTATGGAGAGTAATTTAGAACTATACCCAAAGGGCAACCAAACTGTACATACCCTTTGATCCAGTGATATCACTACTAGGTCTGAATCCCAAAGAGATTATAAAAAAGGGCAAAGGACCTACATGTGCAAAACTATTTACAGCAGCCCTTTTTGTGGTGGCAAATATTGGAAACTGAAGGGATGCCCATCAATTGGAGAATGGCTGAACAAGTTGTGGTATATGAATGTAATATAATACTACTGTGCAATAAAAAAGTTGAATAGGCAGATTGCAGATAAAACCTGGAAAGACTTGTAGGAACTGATACAAAGTGAAATGAGCAGAGCCAGGAAAACATTGTACACAGTATCAGCAACATTGTGTAATGATCAACTATGAATGACTTAGCTCTTCTTAGCCACACAGTGATGAAGACAAAGGACTCATGATGAAAAATGCCATTCACATCTAGCTAAAGAACTGATGGACTCTAAATGCGGATCAAAGGATACTTTTTCACTTACTTTAATTTTTGTGGTTCCCCCCCCTTTTGATCTGCTTCTTTCACAACTGTGACTAATATGGAAATATGTTTTATATAATTGCACATATATGACCTATATCAAATTGCCTACCATTCTAGGAAGAGGGGAGGGAATGGAGGGAGGGAGAAAAATTTGAAACTCAAAATCTTGTAAAAATGAATGCTAAAAATTGTCTTGACACATAACTAAGGAAAACATAAAATACTATTTAAAAAAAAGCTTTTCATTCCCACAAAGTAAGTAGATAGGAGACAGTTAGAGGACATCTTGTTACGTTCTGGATCAGGAAAAAGGACACCTACAACACACATTTCTATAAGCAGGTTTACTAAACCTCCATGCAGTTTGATACCAGGCAGGGCATATTGAACATGCTTCTCCAATTATGTGCCTATTTTCCTTTAAATTTTATTCTCTGTGTAATTATAAACCAAATGTAATTCACCTTCCCATGTGCAGAAATCCTAGGATGTATAGCAACAGATATTTGGGGAAAGCTCTGAAGGCTATATACATGGTCCATGACTACAACTGGCCTATGAAGAATTTAGGGAAAACAATGGGAGGGAGGCAGAGTTCCATCTTGAGGAAGAGTAGTATGTTTGTTGGAGAAATTATTTCCTCCCTAGCACTGGCACTCAGAGGGACAGTGAGAACCAAGGACCTCAGAAATGTTACTGAAATTATGGATTGTATCCAACTGAGCAAGATAACCCTCTCACAGGTACAATTTCTCTCCTTCCCCTCCACCACCATTCTTAGAAAAAAATAAAAGATGACTTATCACTCTCCAGCATCTCAAGCAATAAGCGTGTCCTGCTCCCTGAAGTCAGATGAATCTCTAGCTATCATACTTCTATCATGCTGATCGTCTCCTATCCTCAGTGAGAGTTCTATTTACTCCTACCACCTCTAGTCTTTTGCCACATCAATAAGCAAGTTAACAAACATTTCTTAAGCACTTGTTCGTCCTTTGTTCTTGAAGTGGACCATGACTTCAGAAAGGTGATGCCATGATATGCAAGTGAATTGGATTTAAGTGAGGACGGCTGTGCAAAGTCACCAGCCTCACTTTCTCCCCCGGAGTCATTTAGGTCCAGTGGCCAGATATAGATCAGGATGACTGGAGATAACTCTGGATGCAGTGGGAGACCTTGACCTTGACCTTGACCTAAGGTCTTTAACAGGTTTCAGTTTGACTGAGGCATCACCCTTTCAGTGATTAAAGCTGGGTAAGAAATAGCGTAGAGAATGGCCTCTTTACCTAGTCCAAAAAATGTGTCTGGGAGGAGGACACTCTCAGGGCTTCTGGACAAAACAGAAACAATTCATTTACATTCACTCTGAACCAATCAGGGCCCCAAAAATGACCAAGTCGGGCTTGAGCTGGGTCCTGTTGCTGTCCAATCAATGAGAGCCAGAGTGATTTGGATTTAAGGCTTGGTCCTCAAGAAAGAAAACAGTTTCAGTAGATCAAAATCTATATTCCTTTGGGCAGAGCATGCAGGTTAGGGCACGATACCCTATGTGGACAGAAGGAAAGAGAAAGAAGAGGAAGAAAACAAAAAAGTAGAGACAAGAAAAGAGTTGTGTTGCCCAACTGGCCAGTTCCAGTTGGGTCCCCGGTGGGCCATCTCCTCCTTCTACTCACAGAGATTGTTTGTCCTTTGTTCTCTGAAGAGGACCATGACATCAGGGAGGTGGTGCCATGACATGCAAGTGAATTAGATTTAGGTGAGGGAGGGCTGTGCAAATGGTCCTTTTTGAGAACAAAGGACAAACAATAAGCACTTACTTAGAGGCAGGCACAGCTTTGGGGATACAAAGGAAGACAAAAACAGTCCCTGATCTCAAGGATCTTACAATCTAAAGGGTGAGATAACATGCAAAGAACTACAGGCATACCTCAGAGATATTACAAGTTTGATTCCAGACCATTGCAATAAAGCAAGTCATATGAATTTTTTTGGTTTCCCAGGACATATAAAAATTATGTTTACAGCATACTGTAGTCTATTAAGTAATAGTATTATGTCTAAAAAATTGTACATGCCTTAATTAAAAAATCCTTTATTGCTGAAAGATGCTAGCCATCATCTGAACCTTCAGCAAATTGCAATCTTTTTGATGGTGGAGGGCCTTGGCTCTATGTTGATGGCTGCTGACTGATCAGAGTGGCAGTTGCTGAAGGTTGGAGTGGCTGTGGCAATTTCTTAAAATAAGACAACAATGAAGTTTACTACATCAACGGACTTTTCCTTTCAATGGAACACATATAATAATGAAAAAGTTTGAAATGTGAGAATTGCCAAAATGTGACACAGAGACATGATGTGAGCATATACTTTTGGAAAAAAAGGTGCAGATAGACTTGTTTAATGCAGGGTTGCCACAGACCTTCAAATTGTAAAAAATGTAACACCTGCAAAGTGCAATAAAATAGAGTGCAATAAAATGAGGTATTCCTCTATGTACAAACTGTATACAGGAGGAACTAGAGATAGTCAACAGAGGAAAGGCATTGGTAGGTGTTAAAGGGGTTCAAGAAGCGCTTCTGGTAGAAGGCAAGATTTCAAATAGGACCTCAAGGAAGCCAGGAGATAGAGACAAGGATGGAGAGAATTCCATGTATGGAGGACAGCCAGTGAAAATGTCTGGAGTTGGGCGATGGAATACTGCATCCATGGTTCAGCAAGGAGTCCAGGGTAACTGGATGTTCTAATTAACTTCCTTACCTTGAAGCATAAAAACCATTTTTTGCATGTTAGCTTGGGCTAAATGTACATTTGGAGAGTGCTAGGGTGGGGTGAGATAGAATGAATGAACATAATAGATTCACTCAGTACTCAGTTTCAGGGACAGATGCTAAAGTATTTGGGAGAACAGTGAGCCATTCTACTATCATGCCAGCACCCATAATGTTTTAATGCAGTCCAACATCATAAATGTGACAGATAAACAAAGACTACAGAGCAGAGGTGCCCAAACATGTTTGGCCTACTGCCCCCTTTTAAAAAATTACTCAGTGCCCCCTGAAAATCTACCTTCTCTAACCTTCAAATGGTTTTTTGAAATGTCCGTCATTTAAAAAAATATAAAATATATTTTAAATAAATGATGGATCTTAAATTTAACAATTTATTGTAAATTTGTGTTTTTTCCCTGCATTGTAATTTTGATGATGCAATATTGTGTCATGTAACTGTATAGTATCATATTGTAAACAAGTCATTACATGAACATATTACTGCTGATGCATGCTGTACTTCCCAACTATGTACAATATGCTCACCTGCCAACACTGGCTTGTTAAGACCTGTCATCAGACTTGACCACTGATTGGTTATAACTTGCATTTTGTGCATTTATTTGGAAAATAATGTTATCACTACGTCTTTAACTCTGTTACACAACAGATGAAACATGTATGAATGATTTTTCAAAAATTTCTTCTCTTCTTTCCTTATGCTTCCACTCCCCCCTTACTTTTATTTAACACTCCCCCACCAATTACACTCGAGGCTATTGCCACCTCCCCATCATTCTGGAACCCCTAGGGGGTGCTGTTGCTCACTTTGGGAACCTTTGCATAGAGAGTGTTATATTTGAACCTGTGGTTACCCTCAATGCATGAACCCAACTTTGTAAGTCCAAGCTTATAAATGAGAAAGAGGCAAAAGCAGGAGAGGGATCAGTTGGCCTGACCATCCCCCCACCCCACCCCAATCCCTCTACCTGTGACATGTGGACTCTATCTGCTACAACGGAGCCCCTTAAGCTTCATTAAGCTTCAAGCACAGGCTCTTTCACATTATAAAGTTACTGGGATCATGTGCCAAATGTCCGAATCAATGGGTACTGAGGAAAGAAAGGAAGGGTAGAAGCTGAAGGCAAAATAATGGCTTCTATAATTGAATATAACATTTCATCCCCTAGTTCAGGACTCAGAACATCAAGGAATTGAAATGCTTCTTTTGATCTGAAAACCAAAAATACAGTCTGTCATTCAAGGGCTGAGATTGTTTCCCTGGGCATGTACAGAGAGAGCCAGGAAAGCAAGTAATGGTAACTTAATCTCAGCGCACCATCTGGTGGCCAAATAATATATTGCACTCTGTTCATTTAGACCCTTTTTCATTGAATTTTTGCCTGTGACAATACTTATCAGACCAGACAGCAAACCAGGTGTTTATGACACATATTGATTTGATTATGGCTCTCTGATTATGTACTTGCTATGGACAAGTCACTGAGTCAAGCACTTAGGATGTAAACACAAATTAAACACAATTCTTATCCACAAAGAGCTTACATTCTATTCCAGGCTCTCTAACATAGGCTAACATTCAATAGTTTAAAATCTTTTCCAGTTCTGAAATTCAATGTTTTAGGATTCCTTCATTCTATAAAATTTGATGATTTTGTGATTCATTTGACATAAAGTGCTGGTCTCCCAGAGAAAGGACTAGGCTGAGGCTGGGATAGGGCCAAAGCACATAAGAACGGTAGTAAGGGGTGAGGGCTGTGTAGGGGGAGGAGCTCGGGCTAGGGTCTACACATCCCCAAATGAGAAGACAGTTCCCCTAAATGTCTAATTATAATAAACGTCAATCAAAAAGCATATATTAAGTGCCCATGTATACATGACACTTAACTGAGTATTTTACATTTTAGTTAGGTACTTGTAATCCTTGCCCATTTGGAATTTATTATCTAAGTTTAACAGGAGTAACTGTAGAAATTTAATGCTAGAATTTAAAAAAATAGCATTTTATTTTTTTCTAATTGCATGTAAAGACAACTTTTAACATTCTCTTTTTAAATTTTGAGTTCCAAATTTTTTCCCACCCTGCCTCACCTCCCCCATCTCTACGATGGTAAACAATTTGATATAGGTCATGTATGTGCAATTAAACATAATTGCATATTAGTCATGTGGTGAAGGAAGAAATTGGCCAAAAAAAGAACCACAAAAATAAAATGAAAATAGTTATGTTTTGAACTGAATTCAGACTCTATCAGTTCTTTCTCTGGATGTAGATAGCATTTTCCATGAGTCTTTAGGAATTGTCTTGGATCATTGTATAGTGCTAAAATTTTGATGGAACTAGAAATAAATACATATCTGTTTAAACAACTGAGGAAATCCACGCAAATCCAAATGCCTCCAAATAGTAGAGGCAATCTAGTAAAGAAAACAAAGTTAGATTTGGATTTCGAGTCAGATGAGCTGGGTCACTTTAGCCAAATCTCTTTCTGTGCCTCAGTTTCCTCATCAGCAAAATGAAGAGGTTAGACTCTGTGTGAATAGAAATCCCGTATATAACATATTAACCTACTTGTCATCCAATCTTTGCTTGAAGACCTCCAGGGAGGGGCAATCTAATACCCAGAAGCAGCCTGTTCCCCTTCTCAATACATAACTCTAATTAGGACATTTTTCTTCACATCAAACCTAAATCCTCTTTTCTGCCCAGATGGCTTGTTGTTCCTAGTTCTTTACTCAGGGGTCAGAAGTCATATTCCTCTTCCCATGACAGCTCTTCAATAATGCAATAATTATCGAAGAGAATTTCATCTCCCCCAAGAAGTTTTCACTTTTCTGGAGAAAAAGAACCAGCTTTCACATCCCGCCCCTGCTGCTTCCTACCTGTGTGACCTTGCACCAATCAGCCATTCACCCGTTCTGGATCTCAGTTTCCTCATCTATAAAATGAGGGTCTTGGACTAGATGACTTCTACTCTCCCTTCTATCTCTAAATTTATATTCCCTAACTCTTTTAAAAATATTTTATTTCTTTCCCCAATTACATGTGAAAACAATTTTAACATTCGTTTTTAAGTAAGAAAATGTGGATTTAATCATTTACTTTAGCAGGGAAACAATTTATAAACATTCATCAGTGACAGCATCCAAGTTATAATTTAAAAAGAAATTGAGATTAGTGATTATAATTTGTCCTTCCCCTTCCACAAAAAAAGAGAAGAAGAAGAAGAAGAAGAAGAAGAAGAAGAAGAAGAAGAAGAAGAAGAAGAAGAAGAAGAAGAAGAAGAGTAGGAGGAGGAGGAGGAGGAGGAGATTGGGAAATGTCTCAAAACACTACAAACACTGAATACTCGGTTATGTTTCCCGATCAGGCTTCCACTCATTCTCACTCTCGCACTCTCTTTCTTACTTGCTCTCTTTCCTTTAAAGGTATCTCTACTCCTAATGCATCATCTTGCAATAATTTATATACAAGCATTTGCTATCTACGAAGTCCTTTCCACCTATGGGTGCGGGTATGTGTGATCTCCACTCAGATCCTGTTGGTGAAAGTTGTATTTGTGTCTTGGTTCAATGCTTCATTGGCCTCAGTTGGCAAAGTGTCAAAGAGGTGATCTTCCACCACCAGCCCACTCTTCTTGAGGAGTGGACACTGCCCTGATTGAACTGGCAGGAGGATCTAGGCAGTTCCCATTAGTTCCAATTGAGTAAGCTGTGTTAACTGAGTGATTTTTTTTCTAGGATAGAGGTGATACAATTTTGCCCCAGACTCAAAGTCCTCAATTTAACGCATTTAAACAATTGGGCAGAATGTGCGCTTTGGTCCCTTTAGTCCTGGTTCTGGGATGATGCTATTTCTTTTTTTTTCTTCCATTTTTTCTTTTACCTCTCTAATTTTTTTTTTAAAATCCTCCTTGAGCTCTTCTAGGAATGCTTTTTGGGCTTGAGACCAGTTCACATTCCCTTTTGAGGTTTCAGATGTGGGTAGAGTGTCCATGCTGTCCTCCTCCAAATTGGTATTTTGATCTTCTCTGTCTCCATAAAAAGAATCAATGATCCTCAGTTTCCTCGAGTTCTTCTTTATGTTGGTTAACTTTTTCCTGGCTTTAAAATGGATTTCTGCTTCTGTGGCTTTGGGGGCTCTGTCCCAGGCTTCTTGTTTTGGGAATTGTGGGCCTAGTGTGCTATGGCCTCTGGTTTCATGAGGTGTGGGGGAGGGGCAGTCTCAGCCATTGTCTGTTCTGGTGTCTGCCACTTCCCCTGCCTGTGCAAAGGCACCTCTGGGCTCCTGGTGTTGATCCTTGCTACTTGGCTACTGAAACCCCACTTATGGCTCCTCTATTTCAGGGTTTCTCCTGAAGGAGTATTATCTGGGTGAAAGGGAGGGATGAGAGCTATTTTATTTTGTCATCATGTCTCCCAGAAGTTCCAGAAGGCGAGTTTCAAACCTTTAGAATGTTGGCAGCAAGCCTCAGGAGTAGTTGTTCTCCCAGCTGCAGGCACTGTGCTGCTGCCTCCCATAGCTCCAACAGACTCCTGTCCTGGGTTGGGAGGCCTGGGGATCACCACCAGTTTCACCAGCTCAGTCTGGATTGCTAGCTGAGTTCTACAGCTGCTTCAGCTTTGGTGTGGTCTGGTGCAACTCCACCAGCCGGGCGCTCTCCCAGACTACAGATTCCTCCTGTAGTCCCTGTGGACTCTCCTGGCTTGGAAATTTGCCCCACTCAGTCTACTAGTGGCTTCTAACTCTCTCAAATCTGCTCAGATTCACTTTTTTAGAGGTGTCTGACAGAATTCGTGAGAGAGCTCTGGTAAGACATGGTTGTCACATGGCCATCTTGACTCCTCCCCAGTAATGCCCCTTTTAGAGGAGAGTTTGGTGACTGTGTCCTCTCCCCACCTGTTTCAACAATCCAGCTAGCAGCTGTTGTGGGGGTGAAAGACCAACACAAACCCAACAACAAGCACGCTACCAGCATGCTGCAAAAGCCCAGGTTCTTTTGATCTGCTTTACTAAGGAAAGCAATGTTAAGGGGTTAACAAGCTTACTTTAATCTGGCATACAAATACCATTCACTTAGTTCAGGGGAAAAAGCCAGCACCCTGAACTTCAGAGCAAAATACAAACAAATTACAAACATGGACAGACAAACCAAATACAATTCATAGTTACCAACATCTGAGTTCAGCCCGGAAGCTCATAACAAGGGCTGGCCCAGAGTCATATGCGCTACCACGGCTGTGGGTGAGAGCTCCTAGCAAATGGCTCTGTCTTCCCTTTTTTATACAGTTTCAGACATTATCAAATGTCATCTGAGCGACCAGAACTTAGGCTCCTATGATTGGCTCTGGAGTTAGCACCTTCCCTTAGTACCCTGGGAGCTTCACACCCACATAGGCTTAGTACCTAGTAATTTAGGAGTTTGGGGCAAACTTAGGAGCAAAGATCTAATCAGGCCTCCCTTAGTTAGCCCCACCTGGGGCCCCACCTTAGTTACCAATTCATACCCACATAGGTTTAGCACCTAATAGGGGTTTGGGCCTGGGGCTTAGCACCTAGTAAGAAATGAAATTAAATACACTGAATTAATCAAAGGAAACAAAAGCCAAACTCTTCAAGGATCCCCAAAACACCCCCTCAGTCCTCTGGTCTTCAGCTCTCTAGTTTCCACTTTCCCCTCAGCACTCTATTCTGCAGCTCTGTGTACTTGGAGTTCTTAGTCCTTCTCCCTGGGCTGAATTCTGAAGTCTTGAGTGATCCTGTTTGTATCGGGATCACTGAAATGTTGTAGCTCATGTCTAAGCTTTAGAGTTTCTGTAAACTAAACACTGCCCCAGGCAAAGACTCAAGCTTGTTAGGAGAAATAAAGTGACTCCAGATTTTTGATGTGGGTAATGGAGGAGGGGGAAATGTTCACAATTTTGTTATGCCACAATTTCAAGTAAGTCAGTCTTTTCAAAAGCTGGAAACTGATGATTTCATAGGTTTTGTGCTTGTTATTGGGCTTCAGATCCAGCTCCTGCGAATTAGAGAGGCTGAAAATGGCATGAGGGATAGATCTTCCTGCTCATAGTTCTGGAGTTCCAACTCGGCAAGTATGCTCATAGCTGATGGCATTGACAATAACATTCTTTTTTTTTGGTTTTGAGTTCCAAATTCTATCTTTTCCTCCCTCTTCACCCCCTCCCTGAGACAGTAAGCAATCTGATATATATGTACATATATATACATATAAACAATCATGTAAAATATATTTCCACATTAGCCATTTTGTTGAAGAAAACAACAAAAAAAAGAAGAAAGAAAAAGAAAGAAGGAAAGAAAGTGAAAAAGAGTACGCTTTGGTCTGTATTCAGATACCACCAGTTCTCTCTCTGAAAGTGGATAACATTTTTCATCATTAGTCCTTTGAGATTGTCTTGGATTGTTGTATTGCTGAGAATAGCTAAGTCATTCACAGTTCATCATCATACAATATTACTGTTGTTGTGTTCAATGTTCTCCTGGTTCTGCTCACTTCGCTTTGCTTCTGAAATCACCTGCTCTTCGTTTCTTATAGCACAATAACATTCTATTGTAATCATATACCACAACTTGTTTAGCCATTCCCCAATTGATAGACATCCTCTCAATGTCTAATTCTTAGCTATCACAAAAAGATATTTTTCTATAAATATTTTTTAATAAATTGGTCCTTTCCCCTTTTTATTGATCTCTTTGGGGTATAGACCTAGTAGAGGTATTTCTGGACCAAAGGGTACACACAGTTTTGTAGCCCTTTGGGCATAGTTCCAAATTGCTCTCCAGAATGGTTGGATCAGTTCACAACTCCACAAACAATGAATGCATTAGTAATTGTCCCAATTTTCCTAGATCTTCTCCAACATCTATTATTTCCCTTTTCTGTCATATTAGCTGATCTGATTGGTGTGAGGTGGTACCTCAGAGTTGTTTTAATTTGCATTTCTCTAATCAGTAGTGATTTAGAGCATTTTTTCATATGACTATAGATGGCTTCAATTTTTTTTTCTGGAAATTCCCTGTTCATATCCTTTGACCATTTCTCAATTGGGGAATGAGTTCTATTCTTATACATTTGATTCATTTCTCTATGTATTTGAGAAATCAGATCTTTATCAGAGATACTTGTAAATCCTCCCCCACCCTAGTTTTCTTCTTTCCTTCTAATTTTGGTTGCCTTGGTTTTGTTTGTACTATTTAACATAATAAAATGATTTAATATAATAAAAATTATCCAGCTTCCATTTTATAATACTCTCTATTTCTTGTTTGGTCCTAAATTCTCCCTTTCTCCATAGATCTGACAGGTAAACACTTCCACGTTCCCTTAATTTTCTTATGGTATCACCATTTATGTTTAAATCATGTGCCTATTTCGACCTTACCTTGGTATATGGTGTAAGATGTTGGACTGTAGCTAGTTTCTGCCCTTCTGTTTTCCAGCTTTCTCCACAGTTTTTTTGGTTAAATATGGAGTTTTTGTCCCAAAAGCTTAGGTCTTTGGGTTTATCAAACACTAAATTACTATGGTCATTTACTACAGTGTATTGTGTACCTAATCCATTTCACTGATCCACCACTCTACTTTTTAGCCAGTAACAAATTGTTTTGATGGTTGCCATTTTTTAATACAGTTTGAAATCTGATATGACTAGGCCAATTTCCATCCTATTTGTTTCCATTAATTCCTTTGATATTCTTGACCTTTTGTTCTTACAGATGAATTTTATTAATATTTTTTCTAGCTCTATCAATTAATTTTTGGTAGTTTAGTATGATACTGAATAAGTAGATTAATTTAGGTAGAATTTTCATTTTATTATGCTGACCTACCCAAGAGCAATTAATATTTTTCCAATTGTTTAGATCTTACTTAATTTTTGAAAAATATTTTGTAATTGTATTCATATAGTTCCTGGACTTGTTTTGGCAAGTAGTCTCCTAAGTACTTTATATTGTTTACAGTTATTTTAAATGGAATTTCTCTTTCTATCTCTTGCTGCTAGACTTGGTTAGGAATATATAGAAATGCTGATGATTTATGTAGGTTTATTTTATATCCTGCAATTTTGCTAAAGTTGTTGATTATTTCAATTAGTTTTTTAGTTGTTTCTCTAGGATTCTCTAAGTATACCATCAATGTAGTTGTTATTTGTCCTTTGTTCTCAAAGATGACAATGACATCAGGAAGGTGATGCAAGTGAATTGGATTTGAGTGAGGGAGGGCTGTGCAAAGTCATCAGCCAGAGTAATAGTTTTGTTTTCTCATTACATATTTTAATTTCTTCAACTATTTTTCTTCTCTTATTGCTATAGCTAGAATTTCTAGTACAATATTGAATAATAATGGTAATAATGGTAATTCTTGTTAGCTTATCCCAATTGCTGATGGTTTTAGAAAGATACTACTTATCATTTTAAGGAAAGCTCCATTTGGCCTTATGTTCTCAGTGTTTTTAAATAGAAATGGGTGTTGCATTTTGTTGAAGGTTTTCTGCATCTATTGAGATAATCATATGATTTCTGTTGGCTTTATTATTGATATGGCTAATTATGTTGATAGTTTTCCTAATACTGAACCAGCCCAGAATTCCTGGTGTAAATCTCACCTGGTTATAGAATATGATCTTTGTGATATATTGCTATAATTTCCTTACTAGTATTTTATTTAACATTTTTGTATCGATATTTGTTAGGGGAATTGGTCAATATATATTTTCTCTGTTTTAGCTCTTCCTACTTTAGGTATCAGCACTATACTTGTGTCATAAAAGGAATTTGGTAGGGTTCTTTCACTTATTTTTCTTAGTATTGGAATTAATTGATCTTTAAATGTCTGGTAGAATTCCCTTGTGAATCCATCTGGTCCTGGGAATTTTTTTTTTAGGGAGTTCAGTATCTTTTTGTAAGATGGAGTTATCTATGGATTCTATTTCCTCTTCTGTTAATCTGGTCATTTTATATTTTTAATATTCATCCATTTCACTTAGATTTTCAGATTTATTGGCATATAATTGGGCAAAATAGCTCCCTCTTCATTGGTGGTGGATTCACCCCTTTCATTTTTGATACTGTTAATTTGTTTTGTTTTTTTCCCCTTTTTTAAGTCAAATTAACCAATGGGGTGTGTGTGTGTGTGTGTGTGTGTGTGTGTGTGTGTGTGTGTGTATACATACATACATATATATATGTATATATATATATATACAATTGTTTTTTTTCCCATAAAATGAGATTCTAGTTTTGTTTATTAATTCAGTGGCTTTCTTTTAATTTTAGGAATCTCTCCTTTGATTTTTAGGATTTCCAATTTGATGTTTAATTGGGGATTTTTAATTTGTTCTTTTTTCTAGTTTTTTTTTTTTAGTTTTATGCCCAATTCATTTATCTGCTTTTTCTCTATTTTATTGATTTAAACACTTAGAGATATGGAATGTCCCCTAAATACTGCTTTGGCTGCATCTCATAAATTTTGGTATGTTGTCTCATTGTTGTCATTCTCTTTTTTTTTTGAGGGGGAAGGCAGGGCAATTGGGGTTAAGTGACTTGCCCAAGGTCACACAGCTAGTAAGTGCATCAAATGTCTGAGGCCAGATTTGAACTCAGGTACTCCTGACTCCAGGGCCAGTGCTGTACTCACTGTGCCACCTAGTTGCCCCCTGTTGTCATTCTCTTTAATGGCATTATTGGTTGTTTTTATGATTTGTTCTTTGACCCATTTATTCTTTAACAGTAGATTATTTAGTTTCCAATTTTTAAATCTATCTTTCCACTGTCCTTTACAGAAGGTAATTTTTATTACATTATGATCTGGAAAGAATGCACTTAATGTTTCTCCTTTTCTGCATTTGATTTTGAGGTTTTTGTGCCCTAATACATTGTCAGTTTTTGTGTAGGTGCCATATACTGCTGAGAAAAGATATGTTCCTTTCTATTCCCATTCAGTTTTCTGCAGAGTTTTATCATATATAACTTTTCTAAAATTCTATTCACATCCTTAACTTGTTTCTTGGTTATTTTTTGGTTAGATTTATCTAATTCTGAGAGGCAAAATTTGAGGTGTTCCACTAGTATAGTTTTACTGCCTATTTCCTCCTGTGATTCATGGAACTTTTTTAAAATTTTGGAAGCTATATCACTTGGTGCATATATGTTTAGTGCTGATATTGTCTTAGTTTAGTGCTTCATTGTCTATGGTACTTTTAGTAAGATGTAGTTTCCTTCCTTATCTCTTTTAACTAGATCTATTCTTGCTTTTGCTTTGTCTGAGATCACAATTGCTACCCCTGTTTTTTTTGTTTACTTCAGCTGAAGCATAACATGTTCTGCTCTAGCTTTTTACCTTTGCTCTATATGTTTCTCCCTGCTTCAAGTTTGTTTCTTGTAAACAACATATTGTAGGATTCTGGTTTTTAATCTACTCTGCTATCCACTTACGTTTTATGGGTGAGTTGATCCCATTCACATTCACAGTTATGATTACTAATGGTGTATCTTATTTCCCCCCGTTTGTCCTTTTCTCTCTCTTTACTCTATCCCTCCTCAGCTGTGTTTTGCTTCTGAACATCTCCTCACCAAATCTGCCCTCCCTTCTATCAGTACCCCTCCCTTCTCTTATCATCCTTCCCTCTTATTTCCCTATAGGGTAAGATAGATTTCTATACCCAACTGAATGTGTATGTTATTCCATTTTTGAGCCAATTCCAATGACAGTAAGGTTCAAGTGATGCCCTGCCCCATCTTTCCCTCCACTCTAATAGATCTTTCACCCCTCTTCATAGGAGATAACTTACCCCACTTTACCTCCCCCTTCCCTCTTCTCCTAGTGAAATTTTCTTTCTTACTCCTTAATTTTTTTTAATATCATCCCATTAAAGTGAACTTATACCCACTGTCTATGTATACTCCTTCTAATGTCCTAATAGTGATAAATTTCTTAAGAGTTACAAGTATCACTATATACTTCCTGTGTAGGGTTGTAAACAGTTAAATCTTATGGAATCCCTTATGTTTTCTTTTTCTTGTTTGCCTTTTTATGCTTCTCTTGAGTCTTGCATTTGAAAATCAAAATTTCTGTTCAGTACTGATCTTTTCATCAGGAATGCTTGAAAGTCCTCTATTTCATTGTCTATCCATTTTATCCCCAAAGGATTATGCTCAGTTTCACTGGGTAGGTGATTCTTGTTTGTAGTCCCAGCTCCTTTGCCTTCCAGAATATCATATTCCAAGCCCTCTCATCTTTAATGTAGAAGCTGCTAAGTCCTGTGTAATCTTGAATGTGGCTTCATGATATTTATTACATGACTCTTAATGTCCCTTCTGCTCTAACTCCACAATCCCTTACAACCCTAAGTCTAGGCTTTTTCTTTTTATTATTTTTTAAGTTACAAGCATTTAAAAATTTAGTTTTATTAATTTGCTCCCTCTCCCATTAAACAAATTTTAAACTCTAAAGAAACTCCCCAAGTATCTAAATCCTGGTTTGATCTTATGACCTGGGTTGGAGTTCTGGTACCACTGTGACATCCTTGGCAAGTCACTTCAACTGTCTCAAGTCCTTCATTTGTAAAATGGAAATAATGATGCAAATACTACTTAGCTCTTAAGGTTGTTGTGCTGATTAAATAAATAATGCCAGTAGAGTACTTTGTAAACATGAAACTCTATATAAACACTGAATACTTATTAAGTTCTATGCAATAGAAGGGTGCTAGTAGGCTTTTATAAAGACAAATAAGACATGTCTCTTCCTTCAAGGCACTTAAAATAGAGTAGACAGGTATTTATTGACATTATCATCTTTATTACTATTGTATTTTGGTTATAAATTTTTATTTATTTTGGTTGTTTGTTGTTGTAAATACACACACAAAGTTTACTAAGATCTTAAAATGATATCTTTAAATGCTTTAGTCTTGATGTGTTAAGTTAGTTCAGTGCTGGGAAAATCACAACTCTGTGTGCACTTTCTTTCCTTCATTATATGGCTTGGCTTTTTCACGAATTAACTTTCCCCAAAACTCCATTTTGTCCTCTTTGAGTTTCCTTCTGACTTTTGGAGTCAAGTTGAGCTCTAGGTATGTCTCTGATTGGTCATAGAGAGGCCAGTTGGGCAGTCCTTCTCCATTGGGGTCCCTTGAAATTAGGGGAAAAGGAATAAGTGGGCTGGAGAATGGAGAAAAATGTACCATGTTCTTCACAAGCTGCCACAGATACAGGTTATATTTCCCTGATGGCTCACTCTCTGGTCCATTCCAACTCCACATCAGTTGCCTTGCCTCCTTGAGAATGATTCTTTCTTGAGTCTAGACTAGGGACTAGATTGCGAGGATTACCATCTATCCCTACCTCTTTCTACTTCCCCTCTAGGTGTTATCTTGCCCCATCAGAACATAAACTTCTTGAGCGTAGGAAACTTCTTGTTTTCTTGTTTTTGTATTCCCAGTGCTAAGTATGGTTCCTGGCATGTAGGAAGCATGTAATAAAGGCTTAATCTAATCTAATCTAGGACCCCATGTAATGACACTTCATATTATCTGGAAGCAAATGCATGTGATAACATATATGTAGTGACAACATGTTTTACATGTGTTGTGGGTTCTAAGCCTATAATGGGAGATACTTGACCCTTTGGTGAGAAAGGACTCCTACTCCCCAACTATATTGTCTTTCTGAGCATAATGTATTAAGATAACATGACAGAGGTGCATGATAACACAATTGTCTCTCTGGAGAATTAGATTGGACCATTGGACCATAGTGGAGGACTTTTACTCATGTGGTACCAAGCTCGCTCTGGAAGCTACAACCCTGGAAGCAAATGCTTGATGGGAAGGGTTAGTAGTATAGATGTTTCTACTCGTGTGACTTTGGAAAGGTCTTTTTTCCTCATTTGTAAAAACAAGGTCATTGGACAAGATAAGCTCTGTTGATGGCAAAGGTTCTCAACCTGGGGTCTATGAACTTGGTTTTGTTTTTATATTGTAATAATCATATTTTATTATTGTTGTTAATAACAATGATAGCTATTATTTCTATATCGTCTACTATGTAACCAGCAGTGTGTCAAGCTTTTTACAAATATTATCTCATATGATCCTCACAACAATCCTGGGAGGTAGGTGCTAGTATTATCCCCATTTTACAGTTGAGGAAATTGAGGTAAACAGAGTTTAAGAGACTTGCCCAGGGTTCCACAGCTAGCAAGTGTCTGAGGTCAAATTTGAACCCAAGTCTTCCTAATTTCAGGCCCAGCTCTATCCACTGAATCACCTAATACAATTGTTTTCCTTTTAAATCCAATGTATTTTATTTTATGCATTTGAAAACACAATTTAAGTAGGGGGCCACAGACTTCACCAGACTGCCAAAAGGGATCACATATAAGAAGGTAAGATCCCCCGGTTACTGTGCATCAGGAAGCATACGTGGGGCTAGTGTTGGTTGACTTGGCCATTGAAAGATGGGTCTGGGAGCAGGGATAGAGGGACTGAGCAAAGACAGCCAGTGGTTGTGGGAGAGTTGTTCTGGTGTGTATTGGGGGAAGATGGAAAGGGAGAGCAGTGTGTTGGGGAGAGATTCCAGCATGGAATGGTTTTAGTAACTGTATGTAGGACAGTGAGACAGTGTGTGAAGTCTGGGAGTCCTGTAGGATTGTGGGACCTGGAACCTGAAGTGAGGAGGCAGGGGTCTAGGGATAGTTAGGAGTGTGACCTGGACTCTTCTACCCCCTACTCCATAGCAGTATGAACTGTAATGAAGTGTGCCAGGTCTGATGCTGCCTCATCTAGCTTGTCTGAATCATCTAGCTCAGCTTATTCTCCATCATGGGGAATTTTTTGTGGGGAGTGTCTGGGAACAGTGTGATTTAAGGTAAAAGGGATACTGGCACTGTGGAGGTTCAGCTAAGGATAGCTAGGCTTAATCATTAAACTTTTCGTGGTCACTTGAGGCCATGGTGGGGTAGGGGAAGAAAAAAGCAGAGTGAGGGGGATGTGCAATAAACAGGGTCAAAGTTCCTGCCAGGAGCTAAGCACAGCAGCAAGGTTGGTTTGTACGGAATTAACAACAAGGGAATACCAACAGAAGCATGATGGAATTATGTGGGAGGTGGTGGGGATAGGAGCTAAATGTCTAGAAATGCCAATTTGTTCCACTCAAAGTGTAGTGTAATTAATTATATGTTGAGCACTGACTATTCTAAGAACTATTCTAAAAGGGGCAGCTAGGTAGTGCAGTAGCCTCCAGTGGGCTTGGAGTCAGGAGTTCGAATCTTGCCTCAGACACTTACTAGCTGTGTGACCCTGGGCAACTCATTTAACCTCTGCCTGCCTGAGTTATCTCTACTGTAAAATGAGGATCACAATAGTGCTTGCCTCCCAGGGTTGTTGTGAGAATCAAATAAGATCATATTTATAAAGTGCTTAGCACAGAGCCTGGCACATGATATGTGATTAATAAATATTTCTTTTCTTCCATTTCCATTTCCTTTCTCTTCCTCCTCATTCAGGTATGGGCTTGAAGAGCCATACTTAAGCCTGTCTTTTGGGTAAGAACTGATCACAGAATTACAGAATTTCAGAGTTGAAAGGGTAACCTCAGTGACCATTTGGTCCAGTCTATACTTGAAGAAAGTAATATAACATACTTGACCTGTGGTCCTCCACTTTCTGCTTGATTTCTGCTATGGGGGAACTCGCTATCACTACTTCCTATATAATTCCACATATAATAACAGCTAGTATTTATAATGCACTTTGGAAACAGCTCATGGCTCTCCAGTGCTGAGCCTGGAGTCAGAAACACCTGAATTCAAATTCAGCCCCAGACATTTCCTAGCTGTATGATTCTGGACAAGTCACTTAAGACAAATATGGATCAACTGGAGAAGGAAATGGCAAACCACTCCAGTATCTTTGCCACAAAAATCCCTAATGGGATCAGGAAGGGTCAGACATGACTAAACAACTGAACAACAACAGCAAAATAAAGCACTTTAAAATTTACCAAGTAATTTGTATATGTTATCTCATTTGATCCTTGAAGCAATTCTGTGAGGTAGGTGTTATTATCTCCTTTTTACAGATACAGACACTGAGGTTGACAAAGGTTACCTATCTGACATTATTATCTTTATTAGTGATGATTTGTATCTTGATTATAGCCAGTTCATGATGTTCATATGAAAGCTTTTTGTGTGTATGTGTGTGCGTGGGGGTGGGGTGGGCAGAGCAAACATTTAATACACAGCATCTTGGATGGCTTATACTGCTGTGCTGTCTTCACAAAGGGGAAAGTGTTGCTTGTCCTTTCTATGAAAGGAATCTTTATATATGCTGTGCATATTGAGTAAAAAAGTGAAAAATGAAAGATAAAAAACTCGTCCAGATTCACATAGCTATTAAATGTGTGAACTCATATCTTCCTGACTTTAAAGCCAGCATTTTATCCTCTATATCACCTAGCTTCCTCTGTAAGGGAAGTTTTCCTTGTTAGGAGGTCTATAAAATGTGCATTTTGTGATTGTCTGTGACGTTGTTTGGGAATTGGGGAAGAGAACAAGCATTTATTAAGTGCCTACTATGTGCAAGGAACTCTCCTAAATGCTTTACAGATATTTCATTCTCGCAATGGCCCTGGAAGGTAATTACTATTATTTATTATCCTTGTTTTATAGTTGAAGAAACTGAGGCAGACAGAGGTTAAATGACTTGCTTAGGGTCATATAGCTAGTGATTATCTGAGATTGTATTTGAACTCAGGTCTTCCTGACTCCAGATCTAGCACTCTATTGACTAAGTCACCTAGTTGCCTTTATGTCCTTTCCTTTAATGAGTAGTGAGCTGTTTTGAAAGCCCAGGTGTTACCTGAACCAAGAAGGTTGGATAATTAATAACTGGGACAGTAAGGTAATCAATGCTGTCAACAACTATGTGTAACAGCAAGGCAATTAAAACAACATTGACGATAATTGTGAATATGCCTATGTAGTTCTGTATCACAAAGTATGAAAGACTCTCCATATAGAAGGTAGAAGAAGTAAAACATTTACTTAGGCACCAGATAATCAGATCCCATAACCAGGCAGTAAGCCCACTTTATCCTAACAGCAAGGAACTTAAAATGCAATATCACAGCATGGAGCCTTGCCATCCCAAAACCTCTCTGAGTCCCTGCTGGGGTCTTCCCAAAAACAAACTCACAGTACAGCTATCACAGGTTGACTTTCTTTACCTCAGCTCTAACTATCATGATGGCCATTAACACCCATAATGGCTTTCTCTCAGCATTTCCTGTGACCCAACTTCCTTTTCTTCTCAGTAAGTGCCTCCCACGACCTGGGACCTAGGGTTTCCATGATGTAAGCAGGTCACATGGCCTATTAATGGGTGGGAAAGATCCTCAAATCTAAATTGCTATTACACTATGACATAGGAACCAGTCTCTCTCTTCCTCTGTAGTAATCCTATCAAAAGGGAACCAAGAAAAGTTCTTGGGATGATCTTTCTACATTTGCCTTTGAACTTTGGAGCCAATTGTTGGCAGAAAGGAGAGCAAGAGAGCCAGAGGAGATCTCTTTGTAGCAAGGCAGTGTAGGTCTGTGTGATGCCAATCAGTGATTAAAGATCTTTCCCACTCATTCAATAGACCTCAGGTGGGGCTAGTTAAGGGAAGCTTGATTAGAGGCAGGCCTACACCCTTTACTTACTAAATGCTAAGCCCCAGGCCTACAACCTTTCAGTGATTGGGCATGAGGCCCTCAGGCCCTAAGAAGTGTGTGTATACCCAGAAGGTAGCCATTAAGGTCAGAATTCAGCCCAAGGAAAAGAAGAAAGAACTCTAAGATAACAGAGCTGAGAATCTGTAGACTAGTGAGCTACAGAACTCAGAGAGCGTACAGAGAGGAGAATGGAAACCAGAGAGCTGTGGAGACCAGAGAACTGAGGGGGAGAGAATGTAGGCAAGCAGACAATTAGGATTCATGAGTGTTAAGGGGAAGGTCCCAGCAGGGGGGAAGGTTACAGGGTGGCTTGGTTCTTTGCTGTAATACTGTGTTATAATTTCCTTGTTGTTACATTGAGGTGGACTTACTGGTTTTGGAATATGGTTACTGCTGTGTCAAATTGGGGTTATTGGTTTTGGGATTTGATCCTCTGGTGTCTAAATAAATGTTATACTTCCCCTGCCTTCTACCTAGAGAATCTCTTATACTTTGTGATTCTGAACTATACAGCTATGTTCATGGTCATCTTTGAGGTCATGAATCTTGCCTTACTGGTACAGTCTGAGGTCTTTAGTTACCCAGATAGATTCCCTTGGGGATCTGTATGTGGATTCCCTTGTGCTTTATGTGTCCACGGGAAAAATCTCATGCTTTTTACAAGATGGTAGGTTAGTTCTATAAGCTGTCAGAAGTCTTAAGGCATAGCATAGCAAAGCAAGGTAGAAAAGATACAGTGCCATAAGGTAAGAGACAATCTTGTCAATACCTTCTGAACTCTTCTCAGTTCCCTGTGGTATATTTGTGGATCATAGGACCTTTCAGTTAGAGGTAATAGAACCTTGATATTTGAGGGTACTAAAGGAACATAGTTGCAAAAAGAAAAAAAAAACCCAAGAACCACAGGAGCCCTTTTTAGGAGGCTAGGTAGCAAAGGTTAGGATTTACATTTCTCCACAGCTGAGATTGAAAGCTCAAACTCTAGTAGGCTTTGGAGATGAAGTCCTCTTCTCCACTACTTAGAACAAAGATCATCTCTGAGGTAACAGTGACATTGGTCTGGTACTTTGGAGCAAGGATAAGGGGAGAATGTGAGTCTCTGAGATGATGATTCTGCCTTATTCTGTGGCCACTACCTTGGTCATGGATCCAAATATCCTAAGACCTTCCCCAGGGCACATGGTAGAATCAAAAGGTTCCTCCTTTGTATAGGGTGATTGTTTCCATCTTACTTACCCCTTCCGAATGAAATTGGCCCAGTATCTCATCAACATTTTGCTTAGCTGTTTCTCTTCCTCAGTGGAGTCTGGAAAAGCTGGAAACATAATCATTTCTCATGTAGTCAAACCCAACTGGCATCATGAAAAGTTTAATTCAACAAAAACTATCAGAACTTCACTTTCAGGTCACACTGCACATCTCAGAAACACCTGAACCTGACCGAAAGATTTGTTGTTCATTATAATCATTATACTTAATAATAATTAATAATAATTTTCCATGAAAGCTCTGATACCCAGACATGTAGGATAGGAAATAGTTTTAGAATCATAACATTTTCTAACAGAGTATATGGACAGTTGCTCTGCAGGCTTCTGGCTAAGCATGTATATTAGTGTAAAAATCAGACAGTAATACTGTATCTTATATTTGATTTTACTCTGTAAGTGTTTTTTTCTGTAGCCCCACTTAACAAATTTCAGCCTCTTTTCTATCTCTATGTGAAGAAGCTCATGAGTTCAAAAGTTCAATCTTTTTCTCTGAAGTGTCAGAGGACAAAAGTTGTTTTCCTCTTGATCACTTTTAATTAAAGAAAAACTCTGAGCTAAAGTTTAGAAGTTCAGTTATCTCACAAAACATTCCAATTCCATGGAAATTGCTGTCTCAGCATCACCTGCAAACCACTTTGTGCCAAGGAAAGCTTGTTATCCCACATAGCTTCAGTTTTTAAGAAACTCCGTGCCATTTGTGTATTATCCTTGAGGAACTAACTAGCTGACCTTGTCTCATCTTAGCACCCCTGACCTTGCCAGTTAAAGCTGGTCTTGTCCTTTTCCCAGGCACTCATGAGTCTGCTACTCTTAATCTACTATCGCTTGGCTAGGGATGCAGCTTCTCATAAATTCACAAAGCATTCCCTAGAGACAGAGACGGGTGGCCCTGATCCCACATGCACATGTATGCCTGCTTTCCTTAATGTAGCCAGTTATGATCCCTCACCCACATGATGCTCCCAATGTTATAACCAATGGTATGATATCCTCACCTAATCTGTGCTATTCTTTGTTCTATGCTTATAAAAAAGGAGTTGCATCTCTAATTCTTTGTTTTTTGGCTAATGGAGGCAATTATCAGTCTACTTTATTGATTGGTTGTGCCCCTGCTAATATACCATTACCATGCTTGAAGCATGCCTTTGTTTACCTTTTTGCTAAATTTAACTCATAACACTAGCTCAGCATTTGGGTGCTTTTAGAATGATGAGGCAATTCTCTTATTGGCCATAAAGCAGGAAGAGCCAATGGCTCAGTAGACCCTTCAAAAAGTATTGATTCTTCCTCTGTCTCTCTTCCTTTGACCTACCAGGTACATCATGTAACTCTAGGACTTCCCATGAGGGTGGCTCTTCTAACATGCTGTAAGTATTGTCTTTATTCCCACATGGCAGTTAGAACTGGGTCTCATCTAGGTGATCTTGAACTTGGACCTCAGGATGCTTCTTCTGCTTTCTGTCTCTTTGCCTGATGACAGGTTACCAAACAGTGATCCTGAGAAGGACATTTCCAGGGTGGGAGGCCACCTTGTGAGCCTGAGAGGTCTGGAGACACTAGATCCTCACTTGGCAGAAAAGGTGTTCCCTACATTTCCCGTGGAGGCTGTCCATCAAAGAAGAGTACCACTGACAAGGGGAATAACCCCAAGACCTGGCCTGGCTTGTCAGAAGACCTGAACCTGGAAGGGATTGTGTGGACAGGACAGAGTTGAGGTGAAATGCAATAATGTCTATTCAGTAGTCCTGCAAATTACATTATGCCTCAATGCTTTAAGTAGAAACCTTTCAGGAGAATATAAGAATACATATATATATACATATATAATATATCATATGTGCATAGGTAACCTGTTTTGAATCTTTCTCTTAATGTATATTTGTGAAAGCTCTTTCTATTAAGCTCTTCTTTTGTATGTAGGAAATAATTACCTGCCCCATACATTATTTATATTGTATAGGGAGTACCAGTCTACTCTGCTTTTTGGGGAGACCTTGGATATGAGCCAAACCTAAGCTTTAAGTAAATCTCCCTTAGGGAGCAGTGGAATGAGTCAGAATGTGAAAAAAGAATTTGACCCTTCTTCTAGGCGGTCAGGATTTCCCTACAACTAAATCCAGTCACCATGTTCGTGTGTCCAGAAGTAGTAGATATAATCCGGAGTAGTAGATGTAGAGAAAGCAGACCCTTGGACTTAGAAGCTGGTCACAGTTATTAGATCTAAACATAAGACCTCGTAGACTAACTGAAGACCTATGATTTCTAAACCTCTTCAACTCACAAGGTGACCTCCAAACATGGAACTTCTATCTCAGGATAGGCAAAGGTCAGGCAAAGAAGCACATGACAGAAGAGGCAAAGGTTCAGGATTGCCTAGCTGAGTCCCATTTCTTATTGCCACACAAGAGAAATTGCCATGATTCCAGGGTGGAGAAGGACCACCCCTTCCCCACCCCTCAGAAGAAGTCCCAGAGTTACATGATGCCACTTGAAGGGTTAAAAGAAAAGAAAGATAAGGTAGAATTGTTCCTTTTTAAAAGAACCAGCTATTTGAAACTTAGGACAAACATCAAGAAGAGCCTGCAGTAAAGGGTATTTTTGAAAAGATAACTCTCTTGACATTGTGGTTCCTCTTCCTACAAGGTGCCACCATTCTGCCCATTATTTAGACTTCCTTCTCTCCCCACCACCCATATCTGGAATCTTCCTTGCTGGAAATTTCTAGCTGCCTTACTAATTGATGCTGACCTGCATGTGGCAGTAGAACCAATCAGGAGACCTCAACTCTCTGTATAAAACACCTGGCTTTCTTCCACATTTCTGATTGTTTTATATGTGACTAATCCAGCATACATGTGCTGAGCTGGGGAAGAGCAATGGGAGCCTGGTATAAATTGGGTATCAGGTCTGGAAACAATCTCCAAGTGATTACCTGTCCCTTTTTTTTTTTAACCCTTGCTGAGTCTTCAATCTCATCTTACTCACGGTTTGGACTTTTTTGATTCTGACCCCTCTGGAGATAAGACCCCTTCTTGGGATCCTGTGATCCTGATGTATTCTGTCCTCTTTTCTCCCCAAATCCATTCTTGAGCCCCCCAAGAGGCTAATGTTAATAGGTAACCTATTGCTTTTTTTTGAGACTGGGGCTCTCAATTTTGTTCATACTAGAAGTACAGTGGCCATTAATGTACCCAGTCCTACTACTGATCCACATGGGAGTGTTGACCTACTCCTTTACATCTTGGGCTTGTTTGCTCCTCCTTAGGCCATCTGGTGGCCTCCTTGCCTAGGAGAGTTCACTGTATTGGTACTGAACTTAACTGTGGACACCCAATTGGCTTAACCCAATGCAGATCAGAACTCCCAAGCTCATGCTGTCCACCAACCTCAACTTTTCTGGAAGCAGGGATTACAGGCATGTGCTACCACACATGGCAACTGCTTTTTAGTATTATTGCTTTTCTATAGAGATCTCTAAGTCTTCAAGAACAGCTGTAGTGAAGTGGGACTCCAATATCTTTGAGATATTGTGGCTAATGTTCCATGCGTGTTCACTGAATTTCACAATAATTGAAGTCTTCTTCCACTTCTTTCTCCTGGTTATTGAATTGCTACATGAATATTTTAATTATAAAATCCAGCATTTCAAAGAGGATTCTGGGAAGATGGTGGATTAGGTCAGAAAATTCCAAGCTCTCAAGATTTTCCCCCACAAAAGATTTAAAATAGCACCTAAGGTGAACAAAGTGTGGGTGGTGACACAGAAGAACAGGGGCATAACTAGGATCTTCCCAGGTTTGGTCCTGGCAAGGAGTAAACACCTCCAGGCTTGGTTCCATTTTAACAACAAGCTGCTTAAACAATTAGCAGAAAGTCTTGGGGTTAGTTGGCCTGAGAGGCTGCCTCAGTTCCAGCCACTGGGACTTTTCACCCTGAGATAGTGAGGGGAGTTGTGTGTTTGAGCCCAGGAAGATTGAGGGAACCTCTGCTGATGAGGAACGCCAGCTCTCTTCTGTGCTGCGAAGAGAGGTGGGGGTGAGAAGGAGCCAGCACAAGCCCGGTGAATGCAGAAGCAGTGGGGCAGAAAGTCCCTGGCTGTGGGCAATTACAGGAGGTTGGAGGTTTGACTTTGGTTCCAGGCTAGAAGGGAGAACTGAAAAGCTGGGGCAAGAGGCACCATTTCCCATACCCCAGAGCTAGAGGTGATTACATAAAATCAAGTTATTACTACAAAAAATGCACAGGCAAAGGAGAAAGAATCTAACCATAGAAACCTATTGTGGGAATAGAGATGACCAGGGTTCATCTTCAGAGGAGCATATTGAAGTAAAGAAACCCCCCAAAAGCAACGTCTAATGGTCACTTGCCCCAAAAGAATTTATAGAAGATCTTAAAAAAGACTTTAAAAATCAAATGACAGAGATGGAGGAAAAGCTAAAAAAAATCCAAGAAAAACAAGAAGATTATGAAAGGAAAGTCAACCAATTAGAGAAGGAGAACCAGAATCTCAAGGAAGAAAATGACACCTTGAAAATTAGATCTGGGCAAAGTGAAGCCAGTGAAATTATAAGAGACCAAGAATTCATTAAACAAAACATGAATAATGAAAAAATAGAAGAGAAAGTGAAACATCTTGTAAGGAAAACAACAGATGTGGAGACTAGATCGAGAAAAGAAACTATAAAAATCTTGATAAAATAATACAAGAAATAATTAAAGAAAATTGTCCTGAAGCATTAGAACAATGCAGGGAAGTAGAAATAGAGAAAATCCATCAAACACCACTTAAAAGAGATCCTATGAGGAAAACTCATAGAAATATCATAGTCAAATTCTGAAACCCCCAGCTCAAGGATAATATATTAAAAACATCAAGATTAAAACAATTTATATATGATGATGCTACAATTAGAATTACATAAGACCAAGCAGCAGAGACATTAAAGGATGGCAGGTCTTGGAACACAATATAAAGAGCAAAAGACCTGAGACTCTGGCAGAAAATACCATACCCTTCAAATTTAAGTATTATCTTGAATGAAAAAAATGGACATTTGACAGACTTTCAAGACTTTGTTAAAAAAATCCCCAACTTAATAGAAGATTTGATAGACAAGAACCAAGAGAAACATGCGGTACATATGAAAGACTGACTATGAGGAATTCATAAGGACAGACTGTTTACCTTTCATATAACATAAAATGTAAAATGTATGTCTAAGATTCTTATTAATAATTGTTGAGCTCGTAAGAAAGAGGGGAATAAACCTGACTATGATATGAATTTAAAAAGTAAAACCATTTAGAAACAGCTAAAAGTAACTATTTTATACAAAAGAGGTGCAAGAAGAAGAAAAAAGGATACAGAGGATTTAGATGGGGGAGGAAGGCTGGTTGTTCTGGTAACCTACTTTCATCGGGAATGGGTTTAAGAGGGAACAATACATATATATTTAGAAGAGTATAAAAGTTTTCTAAATTTAGAAGAAATAAAATGGTAGGGGTATGGTCAGGGGGGAGAGGACAAGGGAGGGATTAGGATAAGGAAGGGATTTTTAGAGGGGAGAATGAGGGAATAGGTAAAGGGTGTTTAGATTAATGGGAATGGGAGGATAGGGGAGGGATCCTTAGAGGGGGGAAGGCAAGTCATAGGAGGGCAGTGTGGTTGGTGGAGGAGGGGGGTAGGCAAGTAATAGGAGGGTGACATAGTAGGTAGAAGTAAAGTAAAGGAGGCAGGAGGGATAGGAAACAAAAGATATGTATGAACATAAAAACAAGGATCAGGAGTGGAGTTGTTTGGGGAAGTATATGTCTGTATACTCATGTATATATGTATAAGTGTATGCATATGTCTGTATGTGTATGTATATATCATGAAACACATTTAAATTATATTATAGCCTTCTGGGAGTTTGGGGAGAGGGGTAGGTAAAGGGAGTTTAGATTAATGGGAATGGGAGGATAGAGAAGGGATCCTTAGAGGGGGGAAAGCAAGTAATAGGAGGGCAGGGTAGTTGGTGGAGGAGGGGGCTAGGCAAGTAAAAGGAGGGCGATGTAGCAAATAGAAGTAAAGTAGAGGAGGCAGGAGGGACAGGAAACAAAAGATATGTACAAACATAAAAACAAAGATCAGGACTAGACTATGTTTGGGAAAGTATATGTCTATATATGCATATATATGTATATGTATATATCTGTATGTGTATGTATACATTGAGAAACATATCTAAATTATATTGTAGCCTTCTGGGGGTAGGGGGGAGGGAGAAAAAGAACAAAGTGTAAAAATGCACAGCAGAGAACAAAAGAAAGCACAAGGAAGCAAAGAAAAGATGGACAATTCTCAACACAAGGCATATTATTTATCATGCAGGCTTTCTTGAAATGAAAATTTATTGTTACATATTTTGAATCCTCTCCTATGTTCTGCTATGCAGATGACATGCTTTTTTCCTTTCTTACTTTATATTTAAGTTTCAATATTTAAGTTTATGATATGTTTTTGTTTCTTTTCTCTATGTGTTCTGGTAGAATAATAATAATAAATAAAGAAAAAAATCCAACGTTTAATTATCAATTTAATCTGCCCTGAGACTGTGCATTCTCCAACACACACACACATACATACACATACACACATACTTGTACACACACAGGTCTTAACTGCCCACAAAAGATACTAAGTTCTTTAAAGACGAAAACCATATCTTTGTATTTCTCACAATTCTAGACACGCAGTTAATATTCAGTAAAGATTGATTGACATATTTTCCTTACCCAACATGGAGTGCTCATTTGTCATGAATGGTCCTCCAAAAATGAATGGGAGCTCAGCTGAATGGTCAGATTTTACATAAGCAGGTTTGATCTTACTGAAAGCACTTGGCCGATGGTGGAATTCATAAAAGTACACTGGAGCACCAGAATCTAATGGAAAAGAGCCAAGGAGAAGCCTGGAGTTAAGAATCTGAAAAATTGTGTTGGGCAGGAGAAGTCCATTTTGCTTCAATGTTGTTAGTTAGTGCTGCCCTCTGTGCTATGTCCTTGATTGCAAAGGGGACCAATGACATCATGGGTGATGTCTTGATTTGCACCTGAATTGGATTTAGGTAAAGCAGGGCTGTGCAAAGTTGTCAGCCTCACTCTCTTCTCTAGTGTCATTGAAGTCCAGTGGCAGGACAAAAGTCCTGATGACTGGCAATGGCCCGGGATGCAGCAGATGACCTTGGCATCTTCAATGTCGGACCAAGCTGTAAGTGCTTCACAGTGCCTGCTGCAGCCATCTTCATAGCCACTGGAATTAATTGTTCTTATCTCCCCATTCTGCCAGGGGAAGTCTTTACATGCTTGGGGTAGACACCCCACTAACTCACCAATGGGTTTGAAGCCTCTCAGTTACCCTTAACCTGCTTTAGCCTGTCTGCCTAGCTGGTTTTACCTGGGTGGCCATTGTGCTACCTGCGGAACCACAGGTGATAGTCGAGTGCTAGGTGGACACCAAAGATGGATGAGTATCCCTGAAAAGGCTCAGCAAGTCGTCACACCAGAGGTGCTGGTTCTCCCTGAACACCCATTGTTAAAGCACTACAAAACACCCTTTGAAGATATTAAATGAAAAACCCGTCTCTCCAATAAGAACACAGAGCTAGCTATTTCTGATATTCATGTTGAAGAGAAATTCGCATGCTCTCAGAAGGAAGGAAACAAGCATTTACTAAGCATCTACTGTTTGCTGGTCACTGGGCTAAGTGTTTGACAAATATCTCACTTGGTCCTTACAACAACCCTGGGAAGCAGGTGTCACTATTCCCATTTTGCCGTGGAGGAAACTGAGACAAGCAGAGGCTGCTCACTCAGGGTCACACAGAGGCCAGGTTTGAACTTAGATCTCTCTAACCCCAGGCCCAGAGCTGTAGTCATCATGTCACCTGGATGCCTCTAAGAACAATCTGTTATTACTATAACATATAATAATTAATTAATAACAAGTATAATGATACTTCTTCAAAGATCCATGATTTCATTGGTTTAAATATGCCCTCCTCCCACCTGTGACCTAGTAAGCTCATCTGGTTGCCAACCTTCAGCTAATAAGTGATTTTGCACCTAGTACTGATGCCCGAACAATAGCCAGTCTATCACTGGATGTGGACTCAAAGCCTTCCTGGTTTGGAAACCTGCCTGGGCATGGACTGCACTGTTGCAGCCACAACACAGGGTCCTTTCCACAGCCAGATAAGGCATTAGAGAAAGGCTTTAGGGGAACATGATGATATTATGATTTAAAAAATAGCACAAATGGGTCTATAGTGACTTACTGTTTACGAAGTGCTCTCCTCTTAAGAATCTTGTGATGTAGGGAATGCAAATATTATCATCATCATTTTACACATGAGGAAAATGAGGCTGAGAGCAATACAGTGTTTCTTTTAAGGTTATACGATCATTAAGTTGTAAGATTAGAACTTGACGAGGTCTCCTGATTGCAAGAGCCAGGGACCTGTTTCTCTCCCTTCCTCTCTCTCACTCACTCTCTCTCTCTCTCTCTCTCTCTCTCTCTCTCTCTCTCTCTCTCCTTCTCTCTCTTCCTTCCTTCTTTCATTCCTTCCCTCCTTCCTTCTCTCCCTCTCTCTCTTTCTTTCTCTCCCTCCCTCCCTCTCTCTCCATCTCTCTGTCCATCTTTCTCTCCCTCTCTCTCTTCCTTCCTTCCTTCCTCCCTCCCTCTCTCTCTCTCTCTCTCTCTCTCTCTCTCTCTCTCTCTCTCTCTCTCTCCATCTCTGTCTATGTCTGTCTGTCTGTCTTTCTCTCTGTTTCTCTCTGTCTCTGCCTCTCCCTCCCCCCTTTCTTCATTCCTTCCTTTTAGAGGATTTTAGAGCTCACAGTCTAACACTTTCATTTTACAGATGAGGAAACACAACCCACAGAGTTTAAGTAATTGTCCCAAGGTCACACGAGAGTAAATGACAAAAAGAGAGTTTGAACCGACTCCTCTAACTCGAACTCAATCTATGCTATAGCAGAGGTGGGGACACAGATACAGTGAATGAAAATAATCCGTACTTGAAAGGCACTCACATTGGAAAGGAGGAGACAGCAAGAATATAGGTAACTACATGCCAGAAAAAAACCAGAACAAATATAAATAAATACAAAGGAGTTAACTAACTACAAGGTGCTTTGAGGAGGGGTCACTAGCAGTCAATGGGATCAGGAAGGCTTCATGGAGAAGGTTGTATCCGAGTTGTGTTTTGAAGCAAGAGAGGGTTCTGTGAGACAAAAGTGAGGGGGGAGTGCATTTCAGGCATAGGAAAGAGCAAATCAGTGCAAAGACCCAAAGGTGGGAAATGACATATCATGTGTGAAGAATAGAAATAAAGAGAAATAGGAATAGAAATATTAGTTTGAGTGGATTGCAGAGTAATCTCCAATAAAGAAAGCGAGATACATTGCAATAAGGTTGTGAAGGGCTTTTGTAGCTTAACAGAAGAATTTTTACTTGACCCTAGAGGCAATGAGTTGGTGATGTAGGGGAGGGACGAGTTCAGATCTATGCTTAAGAAAAATCACTTTGGCAGGAGTGTGGAGAATGGATTGAAGGAGTGAGAAGTTTGAGGCAGGAAGAAGAATTAGGAGGCTGTTGCAGGTGAAAGAAGCCTGAGTTCTGGCGATGGTTGTGTGTGTAGAGGTTTTGGGTGAGAGAGATGTTATAAAGGTAGAAACAGCACGATCTGGCAGCTGATGATGCACATGGTGTGAGGGAGAATGAAGTCAACGGTGACCTTAAGATTCCAAATTGAGGAGACTGGAATAATGGTAGTATCTTTGACAGAAATGAAATCAAGCCCTCCGTAGATCCTTAGACCTTCATGAGCTTGCTCTATGATTCCAAAGAAGTCACTGAACTCCTTGGGCCTCAGTCTGAGAATGAAGACACCTCCCACTCTGATCTGACTGTTTTGACTCTTGGTTGCTTGGAGTCTTGTTTGGGGCAATTTGAAGCCATAAACCTAGAGCAAGATAAATTCAGGTGAACAGCTCACCCCTGTGTTTCTGTGATAACTTTATAGCTGGAAAAACAATGATGAAGTCTCCAAATAAATCCAGAGTTGCATCTCGAATGGCGACTGGGTCTGTCTGGTTACCCAGGTACTCCTCCATGGCGAGATGGATCAGCTCAGAAGGGATGCCCTGGGATAAAGAGAGAAGAAAACTTAAGGGACTCTATGAGAAATAACACTGGCCTTGGGATCAGAAGAGACAATCTAGCTGTTTGAGGCAGCTATGGGGCTCAGTGGATAGAGTGCTGGACTTGGAATCAAGAAGATCTGAATTAAAATCAAGCCTCAGACACTTACTAGTTGTGTGGCCCTGGGCAAGATATTTAACCTCTGTCTTCCTCGATTTTTTCATCTAAAAATGGGAATAATAATAGCATATACCTCCTAGTGTATAAAATGAGATAAAAATTTACAAAGTACTTTGCAAATCTTAAAGCTAGGCAGCGAGGTGGTACACTGGATAGAGTGCAAGGCCTGGAATCAGGAAGACCTGAGTTCAAATCCAGCCTCAGACACTTACTAGCTGTGTGACCCTAGACAGAGAAAAGGCAGGGACTCACCTAAGCTTTCCCAAATTCCCCTGAAAACAACTTTAATTAACCCTTCAAAATGAATTTCTGGAATGCCAGAATTTCTAGAATGCCACAAGTCACTTAACCCTGTGCTGTAAAATGAACTGGAGAAGGAAATGGCAAACCATTCCAATATCTTTCCCAAGAAAACACAAAATGGGGTCATGGAGAGTTGGACACAATTGACCAACAACAATTATTGTTATGTTTGGGTTGTAGCACTAACTTGGTATAGTGGGTAGGTAGAATGCTAGACCTGAAGTCAAGAATCCTTTAGCTCAGATTCTGAGACGTATTAACTGTGTGTCTCTGGGCAGATTCCTTGCCTCTCTAAACCTCCATTTTAATATGGGATCTTGGGCAAATAATTTCACTTGGTCTCAGGTTCATTTAGTTCTCAAGGAAGGTGTTATGCTAGGTGATCTCTTAAGGTCTAATCTGTCACTACTATTTATGTCCTAAGGCCCCTTACAGCTCTTGTATTTTGTTTGGTTTTGCTTTTATCTGGACCTGTGATTTCATTGGTGTGTGTACCTTCCAGTGGGAAAACTCCCTTTCCTGATGCAAACCAGTAACTTCTGAGATTTATAGTTTGAGAAGTTATGTGACTTGCCTCAGGTCAGTTTGTGTCGGAGACAGGACTTGAACCCAGCCTGCCCTTGTTCTGATGTTCCACATTGCCTTCAATATGATCTGTTTCAACATTCTAATGTTCTAAAATGTCTTCCAATTCTGACACTCTGTGTTCTAATGCCCCATTCCAGTTCTGATACTCTTCATTACAATATTCTAATACTTTAGGATTTCTTTCCACTCAGATATTCTATATTCTTTTTTTTGAGGGGAGAAGGCAGGGCAATTGGGGTTAAGTGACTTGCCCAAGGTCACACAGCTAGTAAGTGTGTCAAGTGTATGAAGATGGATTTGAACTCAGGTCCTCCTGACTCCAGGGCCAGTGTTCTACTCACTGCACCACCTAGCTGCCCCTCTGATATTCTATATTCTAAGATCTCTCATCCTTGAAATGGTTCAAGAGCTACATAACAGAAGTATTATTACCCCCATTTTACAGATGATGAAATGGAAGCTAGGATAGGTTTTAGTAAGCTGACCAAGAGGATTTGAACCGAGGTCTTCTGGTCCAGTCCTCTTTCCAAAACACCCTGGTCTCACCCAAAGAGTGGCCTGTGAAGTCTGATCACCTACCTGCCAAAGGCACTTCTTTACCCAGTGGCCTTCTGCCTTCTGGATGCTTCTATCCACCCAGTGGGAATAAATAAACCAGGTTATAGGGGATGGAACCAGGAGGGAGAATCAGGCTGAGGAAGCAGAAGGAAAGACCCAGGTGTTTTCTCACCAGCAAAGCGGTCTTGCCCTTCAACAAGTTGAGTGCCAATTCTTTTGTTATTCCATTGTCCAGATTTTGGGGTATCCATGCCTGGTGGGGGACAGTAAATCCATGATCAAAAGAGTATAGTTTCTCAGCCTTTTCTCTAAGAAGCCCCAACCAATAGGAAAACATGGAAAAATCTGCATGAAATAATTAAGAGCAAAATGAGCAGAACCAAGAGAACATTGTATACAATAACAGCAATATTATTTTAAGAACAACTTTGAATGACTGTCATATTGAGTTTTACAAATACTTAAATCTACTACAAAAGATCTATGAAGAAGATGTTATCCACCCC
Source organism: Trichosurus vulpecula (assembly GCF_011100635.1). NCBI lineage: Eukaryota > Metazoa > Chordata > Mammalia > Diprotodontia > Phalangeridae > Trichosurus > Trichosurus vulpecula. Next base: position 378,785,617 of record NC_050575.1, on the reverse strand, counting down.
CAGAGAAAGAACAGATAAATAGGAGCATGTAGAGTATGGTTTTACATATATACGTATTTATGTCTAATGGTAGCCTTCTCTAGAGCAGGGTGGGGAAGGAGGGAGGGAGAAAAAAAGTGCACAGCAGAGGACAAAAGAAAACTTAGAATGAAGCACAGAAAAACAGGGTAGATTTGAAAATAGCATGTAGTATTGATTACATAGTTTTTTGGAAATAGTAAACTGTGAAATGGAAATTCACGGTTTTATATTGAATCCTCTTTTTATGTTGTGCTGTGTAGATAGAAATATTCTTTTTTTGTCTTTTTGTATTTAAGTTCAAAATGAATAAAAACATTTTTAATGGGAAAAAACATGTAAGGGGGAAAAAGAAGCCCCAACTAAGATAAGCTGGGACCCATGCATGACATCCACCCTCATCCCCAAGGGCACATCCAGCATCCTTAGGGCCCTGAGGACTTCACGCCCACATAGGCTTAACACCTAGTAGATAGGGGTTTGGGCCTGGGGCTTTGGGCCTGGGGCCTTGCAACTAGTAAGGCTCAATCGAAGACAATTAATTTAGCATTCTAAAACAGTAAAAAAAGTCCCAACTTAATTGATATTACAATTGGTTAGTTGTCTTTTGTTCTCAAAAAGAACCAAAATGGTATCACCATGTTAGAGTCAAGTTGCAGTGTGTCTGACTGTGACTGATTAGACCAGTATGAACTTGGAATGCTGTATTACAGATTGGGCACAAATTTTCCATGTGAACATTTGGGGTAGGTTCTCTAAATTTGTGCATCTTGAATTTCTTTTGAGCTACTTCAATTCTCCTTGGCTCGTAAAGCACAGCACTTTCTTTGATGCGGGTACATCATCCTGGGTAGTCCTTTGCCAGGGTCTCCAGTGTCACCCAATCAATTCAAGATCCAGAATAGACTTACCAACCCCTTTAGGGAAGGCATTAACAAAAGTATAAGCATGGAATTTTTTTCCTCTTAATGTGGTAGCTCTAACCATACACTCCACTCAAGTCCATCTTTCCTCATTGTGGTATGTAGGCGACCCTCGACTTCTTTTTTCACCATTTTCCAGCATGGACGTTTCTCCTACCCCAACCCTTCTCAGATTCCTTTTCTATGTTATCTCCCTCCATTAGAATAGTTTCTTGAGAGCAGAGATTGTCTTTCTTTTTGCTTCTATTTGTATATCCAGCTCTTAGCAGAGAGCCTGGCACATAGTTAGTGTATAAATACAAGTACATAAATACTTATTCCCTTGCCTTGGCAATGCCACCCAAATTATTTTACAAATTTAATAATAAATCTTTAAAAAACAATGGGAAGTATTATAGAACGAAATAAAATAATAAAATTTAATCTATATAAAAGAGGGCAAGAAGATCAAGGGAATTTTTTTTTAAAGGAAGAAAGGAGACTCACACTGTCATATCTTAAATTTTATTACAAAGCAGTAATTATCAAACTATCTTGTACTGACTGAATTAAAAAAAAGAAAAATAGATCAATGAAGTAAGTTAGATAACTTAGAACAGGAACTAAATACATTGCAATAGACTACTGTGTGGGAAATCCACGAACATAAAATACTGGGGAAGAAACTTATAATTCAATTTTTAATAAAATGGTTGAGAAAGTGGGCATTGGTATGGTGTTTAAGTACCTACTATGTTCCTGAGGTTATTCAGTCATCAAGTTGAAGAGCTTGGATGGGAATCTAGTTTGTTTAACTTGAAGTTATTTCTAAATATAGGAAATGAGACCCTCTTTGTGTCCCTGGTGTGGGACAAAAGCATGGATTGAACTTGGAGTCAAAAGAACTGTACCTGAGTATCAGCTCTGCCACTAACTTACTATTGTGGGAATGGAGTGGACCACACTGACTCCACCTTGTGACTCAATTCTGGAGCTAGCTCATTTCCATTTTTATTAATTACAGAGTTAGTCCATTTTCTGTCATATGAGAAAACTTTATTGCATTGTTTGAACTTAGCCCTGCATGGCTAGGAGGTTGGACCACCTACCCGCTGCTTAGAGACCCCTAATCAAGGACCTAGGTTATGCTGACAAGAAACCTAGAAGTATCCAAAGGCTGATGCAAGGAGTTTTCTCACAATCATATTATCTCAGGCAACCCATATGACTTGTCTGAAAACCAGCCCCATGCTGCTCAGTCAGTTAATGTTTCCATGTTCTTTTGATTGTTTACAGACACTTGGGGAGAGTGGGAACACCTCTTTTTCTGATTTCAGGGAATTGCATCTGTTCCCTTTTCCCCTCCCAACCTGGAAAATCCCTAATCTTTCCTTCAGTTAGAGATCAGATTACCTAATTTTCTATTCTTGTTAATTGTTTCCTTTTGATCAACTGGTCTTTTTTGATTGTTTTTAATGCATAAAAAAATCTGCCTTCCCCTTTATTTGGGGTCCAGTGCTAAAACTGAGGAGATCTTGTCCCAATTTGTTATGCAATTAGCATGCATTGCTCGATAAATTGATATACTCGCAACCTCAAATCTGTTTTCTCTTTCACCCACCGCAGAACCTAGAGTTAAGAGCTTACAAATTCATGGTTTCTTTCTAATTTTTTTGGTGACCTTGCTTCTAACTCACCTAAACAATTAATTCTGTTATATACATCTTCAGCCTTCTTGAAAGACATTCCTAGTCACCTCCCCCTCTCATTATTGTGAATATCTATCCCTATTATCTACAAGAGCGAATGGGTCCAGGTGATGTTGGAGGTGAGGAGTGGGGAGTGGGCACAGACCACTCTTTGGTTTGAATCACTCTTTCCTTTCCTTAATTTCCTTAATTAAATTTAACTCATTTTTAAGTTGTTCCCTGATTTAGACAAACTCTTCTCTTTTCATGGTCAAGAAAGGTTTAAGTACCAGATAAATTACAACTGCAAAGTGCAGGCTCTTTTTTTCCTCTTCACTCTGAGATTAATTTCAAACTAGCTGCCTTCCTTCATTACAGTAAAACAACAGGTCTATCAATCTTTAGGGGGGAAATTATTTAAGTTACATCTAAAACTTTTACAAAATTTAATTCTTATTTTTTCCTTAGAACAAATTCTTCACAAAAACTTACTAAGATATCACAACACATGTTAAGTTTCTGCCAAGCACCTTATCAGATAGGACAAAGAGAAGGGGTTGAGTTCCTGGAATTACCCAAAGTCCCAGGAATTCTCTCCTGTAATCTTAAAATAATTATTCCCCAAATTCCTTAATATACAAACATCCAAAATTTACTAAGTTTTTTTTAGCAGTTCTGCGAACCAGGAAAAAGTTTTCCTTTCTTTGATTAACTGACTATCTCTGTAATCCCAACATGGCCATAGCTGATATGACAGAGAAAAAGTATCTTGCATGTTTTTTTTCCTTTCTTTATAACCTAACCTCACAAGAAAAGTCTAAGGTAGGAGTTAGCCTGTTTACTGGGACAGAGTTTAGCTTCTGAGAGAACTGCTTCGAGTATGAAACTTCATTAGTCTTCCCCAGCTCTGTGAAAAATTTTTTATAACAAATTTCTCCGATAAAGCCCTCATCTCTCAAATGTGTAGAGAACTGAGTCAAATTTATGAAAATAAGAGCCATTCTCCAATTGAGAAATGATCAAAGGATATGATCAGGCAGTTTTCAGATGAAGAAATGAAAGCTATAGTCATCACTACTAAATCACTATTGATTAGAGAAATGAAAATTAAAGCAATTCTGCGGTACCACCTCACATTTATTGAATTGGCTCATATGACAGAAAAGGGAAATGACAAATTTTAGAGGGGATGTGGGAAAATTGGGACACTAAAGTACTGTTGGTAGAGTTGTGAACTGATTCAACCATTCTGGAGTACAATTTGGAACTGTGCCCAAAAGGCTATAAAACTGTGCATACCCTTTTATCCAGCAATAGGTCTAATAGGTCTCTGTCCCAGGAGATTTTTTTTTAAAAGGAAAAGGGCCTATATGCATAAAATATTTATAGTAGTTCTTTTTTGTGGTGGCAAAGTATTGGAAATTGAGGGGATGCCCATCAACTGGGGAATGGCTAAACAAGTTGCAGTTTATGATTATGACAGAATATGATTGTGCTATAAGAAATGATGAGCAGGTTGGCTTCAGAAAAACCTGGAAAGACTTACAGGAACTGATACAAAGTGAGGTGATCAGAACCAGTGGAATGTTGTACACAGTAGCAACAATACTGTACAATGATCAGTTATGAATGCCTTAGCTATTTGATCAGTACAAAGATCCAGGACTATTCTGAGGGACCTATGATGAAAAATTCTATCAGCTTCCAGAGAAAGAACTGATAGAATCTGAATCTGAATCTGAACTGATGGAATCACATCAAAGAATACTTGCTTTTTGCTTTATTTTTCTTGTTTGTTTGTTTTGGTCTGTTTTCTTTCACAAAATGGTTAATACGAAATATGTTTTACATGAGTGCACATGTATAACCTATGTCAAGTTGCTTGCCTTCTTGAGGTTTGGGGAGAGGAGGAGAGGGAGGAAGGGAGAGAATTTGGACCTCAAAATTGTAAAAAAAAGATAAAAAAATGTTTTCACATGTAACAGGGAAAAAATAAAATATTTTAAAACATATTCCCCAGCATTCTAAACTCTTTGGTTGCAGCTTTTTAGCAGTTTTTCTGGCCGGTTACATTTTCCCCTTATAAATCTTTCAAGGTAGCAAAATTTACACATACCACTAAATACAAACAGGAAGCAAACACATACTAGCTTTAATTTTTTCCAATTTGCAATAATAAAATGAGGTGAAGTAGGTCCAAAAATGAATTCCCAGCTGAATCTCTTGCAGATTTGTGCCAGATGTCACATAATTCAATTGCTCACTGTTTAGTTATTCTCATAACTATTGGGAGCATCCCCTGGTTCCAAGCTACCAAAAATCTATCCAGGGGGAACATAACCCTTCCCCACCCCAGGGGGAAAATTTGGGCTTAATCTCAATTAAGACCTTAACCTAGCTTTCCCTATGCCAAGGGAAAACTTAATCTAAAATTTAAACTTTTTTTTTGGAGGGGGGAAGGCAGGACAATTGGGGTTAAGTGACTTGCCCAAGGTGGCACAGCTAGTAAGTGTGTCAAGTGTCTGAGGCTGGATTTGAACTCAGGTCCTCCTGACTCCAGGGCTAGTGCTCTACTCACTGCACCACCTAGCTGCCCACAAAATTTAAACTTAACCCTTACTTTAGCTTGGAAGAAATAGGGATCCAGATTAGGAGCCTAGCCCCCAGAATAGTTTTTCATGAAAAATTCCATTAGTGAAAAATTAACCAGAGAATTCTAGAGAGTTTTTCTTAAAGGCTGACAGGGTTGGAGTCTTGACTTGATCTGCCACAGCTTGCCAAAAACTGTAGTGGGTTAAAGATGAAACCATTGAGGAAATAGGTTTGAGCTTCCGAGCATATAAGTTTATTGAGCAATGCATGTCAATTGCATAACAAATTGGGACCAGATCTCCTCAGCTTTGGCATTGGACCCCTGAATACAAGGGGAGGCAGATTTTTTTATGCATTAAAAATAATTAATCAAATAAGATCAGTTAATTAAAAGAAAATAATTAACCCGGATACAAGATTAGGTAATCTGATTTCTAATTGAAGGAGATATTATGGACTTTCCAAGTTGTGAGGGGGAGAGGGCACAGGTGCAATTCCCTCAAATCAGAAAAAGAGGTGTTCCACTCCCCCTAAATATCTATAAATAATCAAAGGAACATGGAAACAATAACTGATTGACCAGAACTAAGCCAGTTTTCAGATAAGACATATGGATTGCTTGAGATTAATTGTGAGAAAACTTTCATCATTCTTTGGATCTTTCTGGGTTTCTGGTCAGCATAACCTAGGTCCTTAGTTAAGGTTCTCTATACAGCAGGTAGAGGGGGTTCAGCTTCCCAGCCATGCAGGGATGGATTCAAACAATGTAATGAAGTTTTCTTACAGTTCCCACAACTGAATAAAGTTTTCTTGCAAGACAGATGTTGGACTAGATCCATAACTGAATAGAAGAGAAACTAAGCCAGCCCCAGATTTGAGTCACAAACTGGACTCAATATGATTCACTCAATTCCCACACTATGCATCCATGGACAAATCACTTCCCCATCTCACTGTTTGTTCCCATGTAAAATGGAGAATATGGGGTAAAGGGAGGGTTAAAATAGAGTAGATGATCTTAAAGGTTTGTTTCCTCTGCTATCAAGGTTGGATTCTGTGATTCTAGGCCAACGGTGGTAAGTGGGAAGCAGTAGTGCACTGGAAAATATTTAATAACCAGCTCTCCAAAAGCAGGACATACTTTCCAATCACTTAATCAATCACTTTTAAGTTTAATCTGCATTATTAACATTTTTCTCCATCACTTTCTTAAGTCTAAACAATCAACAAAATGATATATCAAGCCTCTGGATTTATAACGCTTGTTGATTTCTGAGTCATAAATGCTCACACTGAAAATGGAATAGTTGACTCTTTCTCAAGCCTGGCCCTCTTAGCTTGGCTCCAGCTCAACCCTAGCCAGCAAGGAAGAGCCTTGTGAATTTTGACAATGAGTCTCTATCTCCTTCTTGGGAGACCCAGGTCTTAGCTGAACTCGGCTGGTTTGGGGGGCAAATTATTATCATGCTATCACTGAAAAAGCATTGCTTTGGTAAGCATAAGATCTGGTTCAAACCTAAGCTCTTTATTTACCAGCTGTGTAATTGGGGCAGATCACAACTTCTCTGGGCTTCAGTTTTGTCTTCCATCAAATAAGGGAGTTATATTAGATACCTTCTTAGGTTCCTTCCAGCTCTAAATCCTAGAATCCAAGGATCTTGGATCAAGGAACCACTGATGGCACAGAACAACTTTGCATTCCCTTCCTGATGCTTCAATGATGGCCATAGAGTTTATGCAAACTTGAAAGCACTATGTAAACAATAGCTGTTGTTATTGCTATTTCTATCAAAGAAGAAAAAAATTCTGAAAATGGAGAGCTCAAGACTCTGCTCTCAGCAACTTTCTAAGATTCTTGAGTTTTGGTGGTGGTGGTGGTGGTGGCGGCTGTGGTGGTGGTGGTGATTGTCTTTTGTTCTCAAAGAGGACCAAAATGACACCACTATGTTGGAGTCAAGAAACAGTTTGTCCGACTGTTGCTGATCAGGTGAATATTAGCTCAGAAGGGTCTACCTCAGGTTGGGCACAAATAGTCCATTCGAACATTTGGAGTGGAGATGTTGCTAAATGTGCATATCTTGTTTCTTTTGAGCTACTGCAATTCTGCTTTGTTCTGCACAGTGCCTTCTTTGATGCAGGCATGCCACGCTAGGCAGTTCTCTGCCAGCATCTCCCATGTCTCACAACTGATTCCAAAGTTCTTCAGAGAGACCTTGAGACCTTCTTCTGACCACCTTGTGAGTGCCACTTTGCATGAGTTCTTCATAAATTAATCTTTTAGGCAAATATACGTTTGGCATTCAAACAACATGGCCAGCCCATCGCAGTTGCACTTTCTGTGGTAGATTTTCAATGCTTGACAGTTTAGCTTGAGAAGGAACCTCATTGTCCTGTACCTTATCTTGTTAGGTGATCTTCAGAATCTTCCCAAGACAATTCAAATGGAAGTGACTCAGTTTCCTGGCTTGGCCCTGGTATACTGTGCAGGTTTCACAGGCATACAACAATGAAGTCACTGCAATGGCTCTGTAGATCTTCAGTTTGGTAGGCAGCTTAATACCTCTTCTCTCACATACTTTCCTTCAGAACCTCATAAACACCGAGCTAGCTCTGGTAATTTGTGTGTCAACCTCATTATCTACGTGTACATCCCTGGAACGGATATGCCAACATTAGTGAACTTATCCACTGCATTCAAAATTTCTCCATTTGCTACAACCAATGGTTCCTTGAGTGGATAGGGTAGTGCTGGCTGGTGGAGAAGGTGTATTTTCTTGGTATTAATTGTTACACCAAAATTAGCACAAACAGCAGATAATGGATCCGTATTTTGTTGCATCTCAGCTTCAGAGTTTGCATTGAGTGAACAATCATCTGCGAACAAAAAAGTCATGCACCAACTCTCCCTCCACTTTAGTGTTGGCTTGTATCCTTTTCAAGTTAAATAATTTACCATCAGTGTGGTAGCTGACCTTAAAGCTGTTTTAGTTCTTACTGAAGGTTTCTGACAACATGGTTGAAAACACCATCCTAAAAAACATGAGAACAAGCACATAGCCTTAGTTCATTTCGTTGGTGACTGGGAAAGCACGAGAGCATCTTCCATTATGCAGAACATGGGCAAGCATGCTGTTATGAAATTGATATACAGTACTGATGAACTTCTCTGAGCAACCACATTTTGACAATTTCCCACAAACCTTCACAATTGACAGCATCAAAGTTTTTGGTTATATTGATGGATGTTGTATACAGACCTCTGTTCTGCTCCTGGCATTTCTTCTGGACTTGTGGGGCAGCAAAGACCATATCAACTGTTCCTTTGCCCTTTCTGAAGCCATACTGGCTCTCAGGTAGATGGCCATCTTCCAGGTGAAGGATCAGCCTATTAAGGAAGACTCCGGAAAGAATCTTCCCTGCAATGGCTAGGAAAGAGAACCCCTATGATTGCCAGAGGACAATCCATTTTCTTTTACTTTTATAGAGATGGACAATGGAGGTATCCTTGAAATCCTGGGGGATAACCTCCTTTCCCCAAATAGCCTGGAAAATTTCAGTTTTAAAGTGGATGACAATATGCATTCGGTAGAGAAAGTTTCCCCATCTGAGAATTCCTGACACCAATGAAATCATGGGTCTAGTCTCCATCCCCACCCCTCTGCCAAGGCGCTGAAATAATCTTACCGAAGGTACCATGTGCCCAAATTCATGATTGGTGACTCCAAACAAATAGGGAATTCTTGGGAACTCATTCTCTAAGAGGAGCTTTTCTGGGAACTTTGGTAAGACAGCACCATCCACAGTGGCTGGGATAAATGATAGCTACAAGAGAAGAAGAAAAAAACTTTTTTGTGGGTTATTCTTTCATTTTGGATTTACATATATAAGAGCAAGAGTCAGGAAATTAGGGTTTTTGTCTCACTTCTATCTTTAATTTACTATCTGACCCTGGAAAAGTCATTTCCCATCTTTTGGCCCAAGTTTCCTCATCTATAAAATGGTATTGGGTTTGACTAGGTTCCTCCCAGCCATGATTTTTCATGTTCAAAAGCCTCTTCCAGCTTTATCATTCTGTGATCTGCACTCAAACATTCTGTATTCAGGGTCTTGGACAAATTTCATGTTTTTATTTCTAGGAAGCCTTCCATCTTTGCCATTCTATGACTTATGCTTTGAAGTTCCTTCCTTGTCTGGGATTCTCTTTGATGACTGGATATAGTGTCCTAATCTCAGTTATATTTCTGCCTGGTATATCCATCTGGTTCTTCTTGCTCAGAGAGCTGAAGGGAGCTATTTGGAAAAGAGCCTGCCATTGTTCAAGGGCCCAATTTCTTGTGTTTGACAAACAGAGGCCCATATTCACTAAGAAAGTTTCTCCTGTAATCTCCAGACTTTGCACTTTCCTGTGTCTCCTCCAGGAAAACAATTCTATCTTCCCTACCTCTCTGTTTCTCCTTTCATATTTTTTTTTCTCAATTCCTAGCATCTGTTTACTCTCCTGCTTCAAGCTCAAATATTGGAAGGCAAAGGGAGGTTCTACGTAACCTGATATCTATGCTGGACTTTGCCCCAATTTAGGAATTTGCCATTAAATATTGGAGAAAGGTATGGAGTGAGCATTCAGTTAGGTTGGTGCTCTGAACCCACATACTTATTTGGCCAAGCCCAGAGTTTGCCAGGGCAGATAGCTCAGGCTCAGAGGGTTGTAGTTCTTGCAACCTGAATGCTAATAAACACCTTTCCTTCAAGGGACTAATTTGTTCCAGGGCTATCTCTTATGATTAGTCTAGAACCCAGTGATCTTTGTGGGCTAAAGTCTTGGACAGAATCAGGGAAAAAACTCTTCTTGATTTTTGGAGACAATGGGAAGGAAAGGAGAGGTCTTGATCTTTCTGGCAGGAGAAGAGGCATCTCCAAATTCAACCTAATGCAATCCATCAGTTATTCCAGAACTACTTATTTCCAGAAGAAGCAAACTCACAGATGAGAATTTCCTGTTGAATATCATGTTCTCTTTATCCCGTAAGCACTGGATCAAAACAGCTGAGCTGGAACCTTCACAGCCATAGAAGTGAGCAATTTCCTGGTGATTTCAAAGGAACAGACATTTATAGGTATCAAAAGAAGGAACACAGGAGATTTCTGTTTTTCAATGAAAAGATTCAGGAGGTAGGGCAAGTTCTCCCACCCCATCCTCCATTTTCCACCCCCCTACCTCAAAGACTAGATCAATTTTCTCCAGGTCATTAGCTGTTGGTTCAAGCTTTCTAAAGATCATCACACAGTCAAGCTGAAGCAGGAGAACATTGTACACAATAACAGCAACGTTGTGCAATGATCAACTATGATAGACTTAATTAACTCTTCTCAGTAGTGCAATGATCCAAGACAATTCCAATGGAAAATACTGACCACATCCAGAAAAAGAACTATGGAGTCTGAATGCAGATTGAAGCATACTATTTTCACTTTTTTGTTTTTGTTTTTTTTTCTTTCCTGTGGTTTTCCCCTTTTGTTCTGTTTCTTCTTTCACAACATGATTAAGGTGGAAAGATGTTTAACATGATTGTACAGGTATAACTTATATCAGATTGCTTGCTCTCTTGGGGAGGTGGGAGGCAAGGGAGGAAGGGAGAAAAATTTGGAGCTCAAAATCTTATGAAGATGAATGTTGAAAACTATCTTTACATGAATTTAAAAAATAAAATACTATTAAGTTTAAGAAAAAGAAAAAATAAGAAAAAGGTCACACAATCAAACGAGCCTGAAATGTTGGGGCCAAATTTTTTAAGGAATGTTAATTTTGGGTCAAGTTTTCTAAGGGTTATAGGATCACTGGTTTATGCCAAGAGAGGGCCTTAGAGGTCTCCTGGCCTAACCACTCTCTTTTTATTTCCTTATTTTTTTTAGTTAAATTTTATTTTATTTTTTCAGTTAACAGTAATCTATTTCCTTGCCCTCTTCTTCTCTTCCCTCAATATCGAGGGAGGAGGAAAACCCAACTCTTGTAACAAAGGTGCATAATTAAGCAAAATAAATTCTTGCATTGGCCATGTCCAAAAATGTATATTTCTCACTCTGCACCTTGAGTCTGTCACTCTCTATCAGTGACCTGGCCAGTCATCTTGACTTTTGTCTTGCCACTGGATTTCGATGATTCTAGATGACGGCTTTGCACAGCTCTGCCTCACTCAAATCCAATTCATAACAACTTAAGACATCACCTTCATGATGTTATTGGTCCTCTTTGAGAATGAAAGACCAAAACAACAAGGAGGCATAACACCTCCTCCCCCGCCTTTTAAGGATGAAGAAAGGGGACCTCAGAGGGATTATGCGATTTGCCCAAAGTAACTCAAATAGCTAGTGGTAGGACCGGGATTCCCACCCAGGTTCTCTAATGTAAAATACAGCATTCTTTCTCCAGAGGTAATCAATGATTAGTCCAGCTCAAGAGCAGGCATGGCTGGAGACCATGCACCATTGTAGGATGTGGGAGTCCACCTTGGCCTGGCCTGGAGTTGTCTGTCTTGGCCTGAGCTAAAACCACAGCCACAGACCCTGCTATAACCTGAAGCTAGAGAGCCTCAGACAAGGCCCTAGGCCACCCTGGCCCTAGCCAGAGGAGGGAGAACAGCCCGAACCAGAGACAGAAGGTTCTTGACCTAGCCAGAAGCTAAGGAAGGCATAGTCCCTATGCAAAGTATCTTCTGAGTGCAACTCAATCCTTGCCATCTAGGGATGATGATGATGACGATGATGATGATAATTATAACAACAGCAACAAGAATAGAACTAGAATTTATGTAGTGATTTAAGGTTTGCAAAGTGCTTTACCTGTTATCTCATGTCATCCTTACAACAACTCTGAGAGATCCCGCTATTTTTAATCTCTGATTTATAGTTGAGGAAACTGAGGCTAAGAGAAGTTATATGGCTTGCTCAGGGCAACACAACCACTAAGTGTAGGAGGCTGGATTCAAACTCAGGTCTTCCTGCCTCCAAGTCTAATACACTATCTACTTTGTCACCTTACGGAACTTAATAAATGATTATTGACTCTCTCAATATGGACTCAATATAGAGACATCTGAGGAAGTCAGGCTACAGAATTGAGGTCATCTATGAGGTCAACAGTAGCCCTAAGGATCTGGTCCCCCGGAACACAGTCATTCAGCCTGAACTTAGTGATGCCTCTACCCCCAGCTAGTCAGTGTTTGGAGAGAGAACATGCCACAGATAGTCATGTTGGTGCTGATGATATGCTAATGATAGAATACTGATGATATATTCTTTCTAGGTGTTGCAGTGGATAAAGAATGGGGACTGGGGTCAGAAAGATCTGAGTTCAAATCCAGCCTTAGACACATATTAGCTGTGTGACTCTCAGCAAGTCACTTAACCTATGTTTGTCTCAGTTTCTTCACTTGTAAAATGGGAACAATGATAATACCTACTTCCCAGGATTGATATGAGGACCAAACAGGATATTTGGACGGTGTCTGGCACATAGTAAGCTCATTCTCTCTTTTTTCTTTTTTTTCTTATCTCCGTAGAATCATGGAGAGTAGGGGGCGGAATAGACCCTGCTCAACTTGTACTTTCCCTATCGTATGACTTTCAAACTCTTTCCACTTCCTCCCATCCATAATTGTGCCAGTTTTGTGATGCTGAACTCTGAAATCCCATCTCTGGTTATAAATTGACTCCTATGTTGCCTACCTGGGCAGCTAGGTAGTACAATAGATAGAGTGCTAAGCCTGGAGTCAGGAAGACCTGAGTTGAAATCCGGCCCCAGACACTTACTAGCTGTGTAACCCTGGGCAAGTCATGTCATCCTGCTTGCCTCAGTTTTCCCATCTGTAAAATGATCTGGAGAAAGAAATGTTAGACCACTTCAATATCTTTGCCAAGAAAACCCTCAAAAGGGGAGTATCTCAAGCCTGTGGAATGGGATCTAACCTTTGAACCTATGGAGACCTCTTTAAAATGGATTTGAGTCTCTTAGATAATAGTCACTGAAGAACAAGAAGCCAAGAACCTACATGAAAAATGGGTTGAGGGTGATCTGTGATGACGCCTGGCATAATGACAGTCCCACTCTGTGAGATGGCTCTGTGGAATAGACCTTTGGTCATAGGAGACAGAACCTGCAAAACACGAGAAAGAGAACATCTAAGAGACAGATACTCCTTAGGAAGAGTTCTAGTTTAAGGGAATTCACATTCAAAGAAAGATTGGAGATCAGGCTGGTCATGTGAATTAGAATCAAATAACATTAGGCCAGGAAAGGAGCTTAGAATTCCTAGTCCAGCTTCCTCATTTTATAGTCAATTAGTGGTGATGCCATGATTTGAACACAGATCTCCTGATTCCCAATCCAATGTACTTCCCACTATACCATCCTACATTTGCCCCAATGAGGAATCATCTGCAAACTCACAAGTGCAGAGATACAAACTCCTCCGGCAGACTGTCCAGAGAGGGTCACACAGTTGGGGTCTCCTCCAAAGTGAGCAATGTTGCCCTGGACCCATTGTAAAGCAGCCACTAGGTCCAAGAATCCCCAGTTACCAGGTGCAAACTCATCCCCAGTGCTGAAAGCCAGAGAGACAGCAGTCAGGTTCTGCCTGCTAGGAAGACTGACCTTTATTAATGTTTTAGAGGAAAGCACTGGGCATGCATGTCAAACTGCAAATGTCAGTCATCTTGGAAGCATAGCTAATACACTGGGGGAACAAATCCAGCTCTAAACAGAAGTAGGAAGGCCAGAATGGTGGTCTGAGTCTAATAAGATTACATTGAATGGAGATAAATGTAAAATTCTATACTTGGGTTTAAAAATCATTTGTACAAGTACAGCATTGAGGAGGCATGGCTAGACAACAGTTCACGTACAAAACATCTAGGGGTTTTAGTGGACTGTTTCTGACAAAAAACACTCCCCTTCCTGATTCCATCCATTTTCTCTGATTGTCCTGCCTGCCTGGAATCCTCTCCCTCCTCATCTCTGCCCCTTGGCTTCCTTCAAAGTCTCAGCTGAAGTCTCACATTCTGTAAGAAGCTTTCCCCAATCCTCCTTCATCTCAGTGCCTTCTCTTGAGACTACTATCTTCCCCCATCTATTCCTGCTATATCTTTTTTTGTATATAGTTGTTTGCCAATTGTCTCCCTTAGTAGGCTGTGAACTCCTACGTAGGAAGTTGGAACTGACTTTCTTTGTCTTTCTTTGCATTCTCAGCACTTAGCACAGTGCTTGGCATATAGTTGTCACTCCATACATGCTTGTTAATTGAGTTGATGATTGAAATATGAGTCAACAGTGTGAAGGAACAGTCAAGAAAAATCTAGTGTGATCTTAAGTGGACTGAAAAGAGGCTTATTGTCCGGAACATTAGTCCCACTGTACTGGGTCTACATTCAGACCACATTTAGTATCCTGTGTCAGTTCTGGGTGTCATCTTTTAGAAAGGACATTGACACACTGGAATATTCCAAAAGAAGGTGACTAGGAAGGTAAGAAGACTAGAGACCATGCCATATGGGGACTCATTAAAAGAAATGGGTGTGTTCAACCAAGTGAAAAAGACATGAGAGTCATCTACAAGTGTTAGAAAGACTGCCATGTGGAAGAGGATTAGACTAATTCTTTTTGGCCATAAAAGGCAGAGCTGGAAGCCTTAAGAAGATGATGCAGAAAGGTAGATTTCAATATAACATGAGAAAGAATTTACTGATACGAAAAGAATTTACTAATGTCAAAAAGTAAAAAAAGGTTATTTGGGGAGGTAGCTAACTCTACATCTTCAAGGAGACACTGTATGACCATTGCTGGGGTTGTTGTTGAAAGGATTTCTACCTAGATAGGAGATGGACTAAATGAACAATTTGGATATTGTGATTCTGCCAGAGTGCCAACTAGTTCTCTACAGGGCTCACAGAATTGTAGAATGTTAGAGCTACAAGGGACTTTAAGAGACCACTTAGTCCAAATCCTTTCATTGTGAGGAAATTGAGGCCCAGATTGGGGGAAGGGCCTTGCCCAAGGTCCCCAAACCACCCTTTGTCACTTTCTCACTTTCTCACCTCAAGAATCCCTGGAATCCCAGTCTGTATTGTACTATTACCACCACGATATCTTCATAGGCCGATAAAGGTGATCCATCCAACGAGGAAGCTGCTCCAATTACTAATGACCCCGAATGGACCCAGACCATCACCTAAGAGAAACACTGATAGTAGCAACATCTTGGAAACAATCTCTGATGAAATTCTATGGCAACTGGAGGGTGTATTCTGTCTAAGGAAGTATCCCTTCCTATTGCTTGGGCTCAGAAACCCCTGGAACAAGTATGCCCCATCCCTGGTTGGCTTTGCCTTGATTAGCATGGTAGGCCTTAGGGGAAGGGCAATACCCAGGCATTTGTCCTTATAGTCTGTCCCCTCCTCCCCACAAATATTTGTAGGAACATAAAAACAGAAGTCACTATAGGGGAAAACAAGGAAGAACTTTTGCCAGGGTTTAGGAGTCTCCAAGTGAAGAAATGTTCCAGCATGGGAAAAACTCTCCTTAGGAATGAGAAGTTCAAAGGGGCTTGAACTCCAAGAGGAGTCTTGCCTTTGGGGATATGCCTTGACTTCAGTGCTGGGAAATTCTGGACCTCTCGGACACTCAGCAGCCTTAGGTACAGGGATAGGGGATTAGTTTTAGTCAGTCAACAAGCATCTGAGAACTTACTAAGCGTCAGGCATTGTGCTAAGCACTGGGGGATACAAAGAAAAACAAAATACATGGTCCTTGCCCTCAAGAAACTCACATTCTAATGGGAGAGACAACATGTAACAAAAAGAAATTGAACATAGAAAGTATGTAAAGTCTAAGAGATAGGTAACCTCAGAGAGAAAGCAATTTGTGTGTTCTGGGATGAGGAGGAAGAGCGGGGAAAGGCCTCTTGCAGAAAATGGGATATGAACTGTCTTATAGACATCAGGGAAGACAGAAGGCTGAGACTAAAAGGAAGAGCATGTCCAGCATGAGGGACAGCCTGTGAAAAGATATGGAGTTGAGAGACAATGTACTGTGTTCGAGGAATATAAAAAAGGCCATCTCTCTTTTTTTTTTTTCTGGGCAGAAAAAATAAGCATTTATTAAGAACCTGTGATATGCGAAGCACTTTACAAATATTGTTTCTTTTGATCCTTACTTGCTGGGAGGTAGGTATTTTTATTTTTTGTTTAACTTTAATTTTATTTTTTCCCAATTACACACCAAGTTAATTTTTAGCATTCATTTTTACAAGATTTTGAGTTCCAAATTTTTCTCCCTCCCTCCCCTCCCCTCTTCTAAAAATGGGAGACAATTTGATATAGATCACACCTATGCTATTGTCTCTTGATTGTAGACTCTGTGGAGGATTTTAAAGTGAGTGTAAGGAGGCTGGAGATTAGGAAGGAGCCAGGTTGTAAAGGGTTTTATCAGACAAATCGAGGATTTTATATTTGATCATGGAGGTAACAGGGAGACACTGGAGTTTATTGAGTGGAATAGTTGTACCTTCAGACTTGAGTTTTAGGTGGATGGATTGGAATAAAGAGAATCTTGAGGCCAGGAGACCAAAGGGAAGATGATACTAATAGTCTGGGAATAAGGAGATGAAGGGCAGTCACCATCAAGGTGGTGACAGTATCAGAGGAAGGGGAGTAGGATAGTATAAGAAAGATACAAAGTATACAATAGTATACAAAGGTATAAGAAAGATACAAAGTTACAACGGCAGATTTGAAAGCAGTTTAGTGTAAGTAAGGAGTCAAGGAGGACATCAAGGTTATGAGCCTGGGTGAATGGGAGGATGGTGGTGCAGTAATAGAGAAATTGGGAAGGGGGTGGGAGGAGCGGAATAAGCATTTATTAAGTACCTACTATGTGCCAGGCACTATGCTAAGTGCTTTACAGATATTATCTCATTTGATCCTCACAACAGCACTGTGAGGTAGATGCTGTAATTATCCTCATTTTGCAGATAAGGAAAGTAAGGCAGACAGAAAATAAGTGACTTGCCCAGGGTCACACAGTAAGTATCTGAGGCTGGATTTGAACTCAGGTCTTCCAGATTCCAGGCCCAGTGCTCTATCCAGTCCAGCATTAGGGGTTTCAAAGCAAAAGCAGCATTACTTACAGGTAGCTTATCCTTCTTGTGTCTGGAGGCTGGGGTGTAGATGTTAAGATAGAGACAGTCTTCAGATATGGGGAAGAGTTGATGCTTCCCGTCTAAAGTGTTTTTCATAAGATCTGTCCTTTCCAACTCCTGCAAACACCTTCATGAGCAAAAGGAAAATCACGATCCAGATTAAGGCATGAATAGACTTTATAGAGATTTTTTGAAACTAATGGGAACTATTGGGAAAAAGAGGTCTAGAAAGAGGCACTTCAGATAATAGGATCATTGGAAAGACCTTAGACAGAAGTGGGGAACCTGCAGCCTCGAGGCCACATATGGCTCTCTAGGTCCTCAAGTGTGGCCTTTTGACTGAGTCCAAGTTTTATAGAACAAATCCTTTTATTAAGGGGACTTGTTCCGTGAAGTTTGGATTCAGTCAAAGGGCCACACTTGAGGACTCAGAGGGCCACATGTGTCCTTGAGGCTGCAGATTCTCCACCTCTGCCATAGAGGCCATTTGTCTAATCCCCCTTTTTTAATAAAAGAGGAAACAAGTGTAGGGGGGTTGAGTCATTTGCCCAAGGTCACACTGTTAGTCTCTAGTATAACATTTTCAGAGTGATTGCCACAGAGCTCTGCTCCTTCGTGGGACCCATTTCTGTTGAATTCATTTTATTTCTTCTCCATACTTGCTTCCTGCCTGGTTCTTGCATCATTTAAGAAAGTTAGTCCCTGTCAAATATCTAATGGTAGTGATCTGCATTGCTATAATATTTTATGGCTTACAGAGCCATAAAAAGAGCTTACAACTGATAAACATTAACTTCTTTCTCCTTTGAAGGGCTGCTTTCAGGCACCTCCAGTATAGAAAGGAGGCGGGTCTCTTTCTCACAGCTATTGCACATCCAACTGCTGCCTCAGCCCTTCTCACAATTTAGCCATCCTGCCTTCCTTATGGTATTCATCCTCACATTGGGGGGAATACAGTGGCATCTTTTACACCCTCCCAAGGCTCAGCAGGTTGTGGGGGAGAAAATCTCCCAGCTCCCACGGGAGGCTTGGCAAATGGGACTCCCAGGAAAACATCCACAAGATTGTCAGTTCCTTTCACAGCGACCTGCTTCCCACGGACCCGACCAAACTGGGTCACCACTTCAGGCCCGGTGGCCTCTTGCCCTGTATATAGGACAAAAAGATTCTTTCAGGTTTTCTTTGGCTAGAAATTCATTTTCCATAAAAACTAGGAAGTGACTCCTCCATGGTGTGGGTTTTTTTTTTCTCTCTTAGAATATTTTTTTTCCTATTAATATCCTTATTTTTTAAATTACAGAATAAAACAAGCATTTTCATAACATAGTACAATAAAAAGATGATTGCACAAGAAATTGCAAACCTACTATTCCTTTCAAATATATAACAAATTATCATGTACATTTCTTTTTTTCCTTCCCTCTCTTCTCCTCACCTACACCCTAGAGATGGCTACCATTAGAGACAAATATATATAGATACAGATACACACATATGTAAAATTGTTCCATACATACATCTCTTTATCAGTTTTTTTCTGGAACTTTCTTCATATGACCTTTGTAGTTAATTTGGGTACTTATAATAGTAAAATTAACTTATTTTCTCAAAGTCATTCTTAAAACAATACTGCTGTCACTATATACAATTTTCTCTTGGTTCTGCTCATTTCACTCATCATTATTTCATATAAGTCTTTCCATGTTTTTCTAAGATCATTGAGCTCATCATTTCTTATAGCACAGTAGTTTTCCATCACAGTCATATACCACAACTTGTTCAGCCATTCCCCAATTTATGGGCATCTCGGCAATGTCCAGTTCTTTGCCATCACAAAGACAGCTGCTGTAAACATTTTAGAACATGTAGGCACTTTCCCTTTTTCTCTAATCATCTTTGGAAATAGACCAAGTAGTGGTATTGCTAGGTCAAAGGGTATAAGCAGTTTATGCTCTTTGGTCATAATTTCAGATTGCTCTTCAAAATGGTTGGATTAGTTCACAAGTCCACTAATGATGAATTTTTCCACATCCCCTCCAACAGTTGTTGCTTTCCCTTTCTATCATTTTAGCCAATCTAGCAGGTATAAAATAATACCTCAAGGTTGTTATAATTTGTATTTTTCCAATCAATAATGATTTAGAGCATTTTCCATATCTAGTTTACCTAAAATTCTATCCACTTCCTTAACTTCTTTCTTATTTTCTTTGGTTATCTAGTTATCTATCTAGTTTTTATCTAGTTTTGGGAGGGGAAAATTAAGGTCTCATCCTATTAATGTACTGCTATCTATCTCCATCTTTAATTCATTTAACTTTTCTTTAAAAAAATTTAGACGCTATGGCATTTAGTGCATATAGGTTCAATATTGACACTGTTTGTCTATGGTACCTTTTACCAAAATGAAGTTACCCTGTTTTATCTCCTTCAATTAAATCCATCTTAGCCATAACTGTGTGAGATCATAATTGCTTTTTTTGCATCAGGTGAAACTATAGATATTATAAAATTACTTTTATGAACTTTTAGGGCTCAGCTTGCTTTAGACTCAAAGACTGGAAAGGGTTGGAAATAGATTTGGATTAAAAAAATTCCTTAATTAATAATCCAAATGATTGCCATTATCAAGACAGAATCTGTTGAGTTTTAATTTTGGAGTCCAAAATTTTGGACTTTTTTTCTGGGCATCAGTTTCCTTATGTGGAAAATGAGTGGGTTGGACTAGATGAACTATAAAATCTTTTCAGTCTAAGAACTATGTGGAGTTAGTCACTATAGTTCTCCACTAGCATCCTGATAGAGCTCTTATGGCAGGCAAGGCATTGCCCAATGAGGAGAGCATTGCACAAAAAGAAAGGTATGATTGTGGGTTCTATAGATGGGAAAACTCTTCTCTAGTCCCTTTACTTTTCTGTCCTTACAGGTCTGAAAATCATCGCCTTCATATACCCCCAACAAGTAGGGGATGGCCAGTTGATGGATTGGAATTTCCTCATGCATGATGAAGCCTTTCCTGGCAGATGTCCAAATGTATTCATGCTGCCTATGAAACTATAACCCCCTCTCACTAAAAGAGTTAACAATTGGGTATGAGGAAATTCTGAAAGCCCCCATATTATGTGTGAATGTAATTGCAAAGCATGTGCCCCTCCCCCCTTTAGCAAAATAACTCCTTTAATATAAAGAAACATATAAGTTTTATAGTCATAGTCACACCCAGTGGTTGCACCCGTAAATTTCATAAAGATAAACTTAGGTGGTCCCAAGGCACTATCTGAGCTCACACTGTGTGTGTACCCCAGATAAAGTCCAACTACTCCTTTACACACAGCCACACCTTTCCAAAAATTGTATAAAAATCTAAGATTTTGTCCACTGGTTAGCCAGCCTAAACCAGAGCAAACCAGACAGCTTGGTCACTAAGGATGATGTACTCACAGGATGTGGGAGCCTACCTGACTGCCAAAAGGGACCCACTATCTGGTAGCTTCAATGGGGTGATCCTGTACCCCTGTAAACATGAAAAGATTCTGGCAGACAGCTCCCATCAGTCTTTCCCAACACATCCCTGGCCCTAGACATTTACACTTGCCTTTATAGTAAATATCATGTATTGCGCATCCCTCTTGACTAGAACTGAGTTATTCACGGCACCAACACTTCATCTCAAGTTTTGACATGCCATTCCTCCTGACCTGAGCTTGATTGAGATTCCAAGCAGGGAGGTCTCACTCCCAAACTCAGATCTCTATCATCATCATCTTAAGGCTACAAGGAAATGTTACCTCTTATGAAAAGCCTAGAGATTTTCATTCTGTGTTCTCTGTCTTCTGCCAAGAAGAGGGAGCCTGGCCTTCTCCCCTGTCTCCTGCTGGTTTTCCTCCTTGGCAACACAGGAAGAACTCATCGGGGACAAATTCCAGCCTACTTTCCCAAGATAGGCACTGGCCTCAAAGAGACTCACCCTCAGCTGGGAGAATCAGGAGCCAGGTAATGCAGATCAGAGACCAAAGCAGAGACTTCTGTCCTCCTGGCATGGTTTTCTCTGGGTCTTGTTGGGAATTCCTGTTTGGGTTGAAATGTTCCTGATGGAAACAAATCCCAGGATTTCAGACTGGTAGAAAGATTATTTCTACTGAGAGAGAAGAATATTAAGATTTGTAAATTTTAAACATACTTTAAATACTCCTGTGTCCAGCTTGCTATGACTTTCCAAAAAACAGAAACCCACCTTTTTTGCTGTCTTATGCCAATTGGATTGGTAAAGTTGACCAAAAAGGAAAAAACACAGATAGTAGAGGCAATGGGGGAAAACAGGTACATTAATGTACTATTGGTGGAACTGTGAACTGACCCAGTCATTCTGGAAAGCAATTTGGAACAACACCCAAAAATCTATTAATCTGTGTATACCTTTTGACCCACTGATACTGCTACGAGGTCTATAGCCCAAAGAGATCAAAGAAAGAGGAAAAAGACCCAAAGGTACAAAGATACTCATAGTAGCTCTTTTTGTGGTGGCCAACAATTGAAAACTGAGGGTTTACCTATCAGTTGAGGCGGGGGTGGCTGAACAAGTTATGGTTATATGAATGTGATAGAATACTGTTGTGTTACAAGAAATGATGAAGGGGATGGCTTCTGTGGAACCTGCAGAACTTGTATGAACTGATGCAAACTGAACCAAGAAAGCAATTTAATGCAATCACTATAATATTGTAAAGCAAACAACTTTGAAAGACTTAAGAACTCTGATCAACACATGACCAACCATAATTCCAGAGGACTCAAGATGAAACATGAAACATCCACCTTGAGATAGGGAAGTAATGGACTCAGAGTGCAGATTGAAGCATGATGTTTTTTAGGCATGGCTGATTTAGGCATTTGTTTTGCTTATCTCTACATATTTGTAATAGGTTTTGTTTTTCTTGCTTTCTCAATCATTGGGGGAGGGGAGGTGGGAGAGAGAATTTCAAAAATGAAAATAAAATAAAATTGAATTAGAAAAAAGAAGACAGCTCAAATCCTACCTTCTTCTGGAGGCTTTTCCCCAATCCACACCACCCTTACCCCCACCTCTTCCTAGTTAGCTCCTTCTCTCTGAAATCACTTCCAATTTATCTTGTCTATATCTTGTATGTATTGTTTGCATGCTTCTCCCCATCTTAGAATGTGAGCTCCTTGAGAACAGAGACTGTGTTTGCCTTTCTTTGCATCTCAAGCTCTGGACACAATGTTTCCAACATATTAAGTGCCCAGATTCTGTTTGATTCTGTCTTTAGAAGTAACTATGAACCATGTAAAGAATAAATGGCTCTTTTAAATATTTCCATGGGTGGTCTTCTTGGTCACCAAGCCAGCATGAGGGGATCCTAGTTTGTAAATTTCATGAAATATGGAAGAAACCCACCTTCAGAATTTCCCTTCTGCTTCACCTTTGGCCAATCAGACAGTATTTAGTTATACTCAGAAAAATGCTGCAGATCAAATTCTTTAAATGAATACAATTTAATCCAAAATTTCTGCTGTCGCATAGTAAAAGATCAGCATAAAGGAAGTAAAAAACTTTAGCAGAAAATTTTCCATCTGAGAAAATGGAGAGAAGAGAGTAGATACATTCAGTAGCTTGAGTCTTCAAGCAAAGTCAAAAAGCCACTCCTGCCCTTCCACTCATGGCTGTATATTAGGAAGGCAAAATTTATGATTTCAAAGAGAATCTCATATGTGCCTAAAAGGTCTGGAACCGCAGGATATAAGGAATTCTCTAGGCAGAAGGCAGGAGAACTAAAGCATGTATTTACACTCCACAATAACAAGCCCACAAACCAGCATCCCCATTTTGATATTTTCATCAAAAGCTTCCAGGCCCAATAAGTCCACCTTACCAGGGTAACCAGAAGGCCACAGAGAAGCGAGATGGTATAAGGCAAAATCGTATACATGCTTCCCCTCTACGGTAAGAAGATAACCCACTAGCCTCTAGTCAGCTCTGCTACCGGCAGCTCAGCTTCGGCTGTAGGTGTCTCTGGCTCCAACCGGAAAAGGAAAGGAGGATCTTCAAGCTGTCCTCTCCCCTCTTATAGAGTTTTTGACATCATCAAGCGCCGCCTGAACGACCAGGGCCGATTGGTTCTTGACTTGGCCCCTCCCCCTAGCGTAGACCACGTTAACACACTTCCCCTCAGCCAGCCCCACGACTCATCACACAGGAAGCTCTGGTCCTGCCCCAGAAGAGCAAGCCCCAGCGTCCAGGGAAGCTCAACGAGGCAAGCTGAGTCATTCAAAGAAAACAAAGTCCATTCTGGCTACAGGCTGGTATCCTGTTTGCCTGTGGTGGAAGCTGGTGTCCTGAAAAATCTTTGTTCTTGCCTCCTGCTTGTCTTTCTCTGTCCCCTAATTCCTCTACCCAGTCAGGATTGCCCACCCCCTCCCCTGGGGAGCTTACTTATTGGGACCTGGAAGCTTGAAAGAGGGGTGGCATTTGGATAACCTTCAAAAAAGATGATACATTCACAAAGAACTGAGGGTTGCCTGTACATATGTGTCTCCTCTGTGATGTTCTCTTTGGTAGGTTACCACACTACTGTTTATAGCAGGAAAAGACAATTAGTTAATTAATTAGGCTTTTATTTATACATTTCGAATTATAAATTCTCCAAGGCTCTACGCCTAGTTCAGAAGTCTTTACAAATTAAAAAAAATGACATGTTTGGTCAATTAACAAATAGCTTATGAAATTGTTATAAATAAAAAAATTGTGATAAAATAAATATATGGTGAACAGAAATATAATAAAACAGGTATAGATTTTATGAAATGTTTACCTGAGGAATGCAGTCCTGCTTTGTTTGTTGAAGACCATAAAAAGACTTTTTTATGATTCTAACAATGTTAGGTAAGGAAGAGTAAAAAGGAGGGAATTTAATCAACTAATTGCTCTTTTCAGTTCCAAAAGGCATAAACATTGGGCAGAATGCATACTCTAAGCCTTGAATTTGTCCTAAGTATGAGAGGCTTCTAATATTTGTTTTCCTGAGGACTGCTATCAGTTTGGCATTAGATGACCACGATTTTGCTTAGTGCCAACCAAATTTCACCATTACTTTTCTCTTAAAGGCCCTTTCATATTTATTTATGAAGCCTTTCTTGATTCTTAATTCTAGTGCCATCCCTCTGTTGATTGTCTTGAATTTATCCTGTATATAGCTTATTTGTTCTAGTATGTAGTTGTTTTTATGTAGTTTCCTCCATTAGACTGTGAGGTCCTAGAGAATGGGGACTTTTTTGCCTTTGCTTGAATCCCCAGAGTTTAGCACAGTGCCTGGCACACAGTGTGTCCTTAATAAATATTTATTGATTGACTGACAGACTACTTACTAGCGTCACAGAACAAAATTGCAGATTTTACAGGTCATAGATTACAGATTCGTAATTTATTATAGATCGTAGAACAAAATATTGGAATATAGAATATAGGAATTATAAAGGACCATAGAACAGAATATAAATGTGAATGTTAGAACTGAAAGAGTCCTAGAACAGAAGGTTACAATATAGAATGTTAGAGATGGAAGGTACCTTAGAGATCATCAGGGCCAAGCTTTAATTTTCTGGTTTGGGAAACAAAGGTTTTCCATAAGGAAAAAGCTTTCCCAGAGTTATATGGGAAGTAAGTTGAAGAGCCAAGTCTCCTGGTCTTAAGTTCAGCCTTCTTCCCACTATATCAGGTAGCCTCTCTTTCTTTTATATGGTTATTGTCTCTGATGAGGTTGATTCTGGGTAAAAAGCTCTGCTGATTCCACTGGTCCTGTCAGAATATTGAGGGGGCAGGACCAGAAGGGAACTGTTTCAGCAGGCCCTCACCAGATAAGGCCTCCAGGGGTACCCCTGTATTTCTTTGTCCAAAGCAATCAACAGCTTTGCCTTCCATCCTCTTCTACTGAGTCTCACTCTGTACTCTGATTATAATCTGCCCTTTTACATAATCATAGCTCACATTTCTATAGTGCCTTAAGGTTTCCGAAGCACCTTCCTCATAGCAGCCCTGGGAGGTAGGATTCACAGCATCACAGTTTTAGAATAGGAAAGAACTCCATCTAGTCTTAATCCCTCATTTTACAAAGAAGAAAATTGAAACCAAAGAGAAGCAGCAAGTTGCCTAAGTTCACTTGGGTGGTCAGAACTTGAACTCCAAATTTAATGCTTTTCCCACTATACCATATTGCCCTGACCATTTTACAGATGTGGAAACTGAGAACTTTCCAAATGAAATTGTCTTCCCATGATTGTACAGTGAATTAAAGGCCTCCTCAGAAAAGTGATTATAACCTTGAAATAGCCAAGAATGTTGACCTTGGAAAGAGGAAGCCAGGGGATAACCCACAGCTTAGATGTCTTGTCCTTAAGAAAGTGAAGTGGCTGTGTGGTCTCTTAAGTTCAGAACATTATGGAGGCAGACAGCTTCTTGCTTACGTCGCTCAATGATGGGTATGTCACCCACTGAGGACAAAAAGGGTCAGGATGAGCTGGTGAACTACTTTTTGAGGTGGCTTTTGAATTTGACTGCCTTTCATCTAAAAAAAGATTTCTTTTATTTTTACATGACCTACATTTCTCAGTATCACTTTTATAGTTAACCTACCCTAGGGTTGTAAGCCTAGGTTTTGTTTTTCTCTAGGGTACACATTTCTATAGTTCTTATACTTGCACTACTGAAGACTTTGGGAGGTTTAGGAAGTAGGGGCATACCACACACCTAGCACCCAATCTGAGTATGTATGAAACAGTCCCTTGCCACCTACTCACATAGGAACAGAATGAATATGAAAACCATAGAATCATAGAGTCAGGTGGGACCACAGAAATCATGTGATACAGTCTATCTGGTAGCAAGTATCTCTGCTATAATATCCCAGAGAAGTGGTCATCTAACTTTTGCTGAAGCACTGTCAGAGCCAACTACTTGAAGGCAACTGAGAGGCCACTTAGTCCAACCACTTTGTTTCAAAGATGAGGAAATCCATTCTCATAAGGTTAAGTGATTTGCCCAAGCTAACATAGGTAGTAAACTTCAGAGGCAGGATTGGAATCCAAGACTTCTGACTCCAAAACCAGGACTCTTTCCACTGTACCATTCTGGTTTCCAACGTCTTTCCTATAATGAGTTGAGACTTGCTCTCTAACTTCTATCCATTGGTTGTAGTTCTGCCTTCTATGCCAAGCAGAACAAGATATTAGGATTACATTACTTATTCCACATGACAGACAGCCCTTCAAATACTTGAAGACTGGAATCAAGTTTCCCCTAAATCTTCTCTTGTCCAGACTAAATATCCCCAGTTCTTTTGGTTAGAGTCTGAGTGTTCTTAGAAGCAGCTAGGTGGTTCAGTGGATAGAGTACTAGACCAGGAATCAGGAAGATTTGAGTTCAAATCTGGCCTCAGACACTTACTAGCTATGTGACCTTGAGCAAGTTACTTTACCCCACCTCAGTTTTCCCCTCTGTAAGATGGGGGTAATAATAGCACAACAACCTCTCAGGGTTGTTGTGAGGATCAATTGAGATAATACTTGTAAAGTGCTTAGCACAGTGCCTGGCTAAATAAATGCTTGTTCCTTTCCCTTCTTTTGGCTAGTTTTGAATCTTCTCCTGGTCTCAGCCAGTCTCCCAGAGACAAGGAACTGGTTTTGTATATTTATCAGAATCCAATATTCTTTGTATAATATGATCCCCAGATCTGTACATAATAACACCACAGATGGAATCTGCCTCAGGCAGAGGACAATGAGGAATTTGCCTGTCATGTTTGGGGCAAAATATCTCTGTGGAAGCAGCCTAAAACCACATTAAAGTCTTTGTCGGCCAAGTTTCACCAATTGTGCATAATGACCTTGCAATGACCAAAACACCCCAAGGCCTTTTCATATGATCCCTTGTCTAAGTTACATCTCTAAATGGGAGCAAAATGTTTTGGCTCTTCTCCCTCGCCCCCCATTTCTTTTTTCCTCTTCAGGAAAAAATAAAATGAAATAAAAACCACACACGCAAAGACAGATAAAGAACTATTTTGAAATGCTCCCTTTTGGCTTCTAAGAAACCAAATCCTCTCAAATCAAGTGCTAGAATTGGAGTCAAAGGTCTGAGTTTGAATCCTAGCTTTTACCCTTCTCTCTGGCACCAGAGGGCCCAGATGTCTTTTTTCTTCTCATGGTATCTTCATGTTGAATAGTATATATATCTACTATAGTACATATATCTGCTATGTGTTTTGCTCTACTTGGTTGGATTTGCTCTTCTTTGTTCTTTAACTCAACCCTGCAGCTGAATGCTCTGTACCTGCTTGATCCTGGATGTGATAACTCTTAATAGGTAGATGATGGAAAGAGAGAGAGAGAACTCCCCCCTTCTCCTAACTGGATTCCAGAAGAGGTGCAAGGGAAAAGGCAAGGAGATTTTCCCTCTCAAGATCTGGCTTCCTCCAGTTTAGCTGGCTTTTTTCTCAACTGCCAGAATTCCTCCTTTCTCCAGGTACTCTAGAATAGCTAAGTCTGCTTTTCAAAGGCCACCAGGGATATGGCCAATCCTTTAGCCAGCCAAGGAATAACAAACCTGTACAATTCCATCAGTTTTGATTGAAGACTTAACAACACAAATTACCTGTTTGCCAAAAAACTCCCTATTTGACAAGAACTGCTTGGAAAACCAGAAAGAAGCCTGGCAGAAGTTATTTTTTGATAAACATCTTACATCACATTCTACAATAAATTCAAACTGGGTATATGGACTGAATACTAAAGAATATACCTTTCACAACTAGGGATGGAGGGCAAATTATTAAGCAAAAAAGCAATTAAAAATAAAATGGAGAAATTTGATCACATGAAATTGAAAAGCTTTTTCATGAACAAAAGTAATGCCACTTGGATAGGCAGTGTCACCTGGGGAAAAATCTAATATCAAATATTTCTGATAAGAAGCTAATATCTAAGATATACAGACAAATATATGTATATATCCATATACATCCATCCATCCATCTCTGTCTCTGTCTCTGTCTGTCTGTCTGTTTCTTCCTCTCTTTCTCTATCGCTATCTCCAAAAGCCATTCCCCAATAGATAAGTGGTCAAAGAATATGAATAAATAGCCCCACCTTGCCCCTGCCGACAATTGCAAACACTTAACAACCATGTGAAATAATCCTCCAAATCACTAATAAGAAAAGAAATGAACTTTGAAGTTTCACCTTACATAGAGAAAACTGGAAAAGATATAAAAAATAGGAACAGTCAATGGTTGTAGAAAGATGGGCACATTGGAGCATTGTTGAAGCAGCTATGAATTGGTAAAGCTGCATTGAATGAAGCTCTTTGGAATTTTGCAAATAAGGAACTAAAATGTCCATGCCCTTTAACTAAGAGATTCCAGAGCTAGGCATATACTCCACAGAAGTCAATGACAGAAAGAAAGCCCAGGTGTACACCAAAAAATTCAGAGCAGCATTATTTTGTGGCATCAAAGAATTGGAAACAAAGTGGATGCCTATTGATTGGGGACTGGCCAAACTGTGGCAATGAAAATAATGACCATTGCCATTGAAAAAATGAATAAAATAAATTTATAGAATTATGGAAAGGCTTTCATGAACTGATGGAAAGTGAAGTAAGTAGAGCCAGGGAACCAGTACACACAGTGACTATAGCAAAGCAAATGCAAAGAACAGAAGCATCGGGAAGTGATATGGTTTGAGAGGAGGGAAGTAGACATAGAAAAAAGAAATCAGCATTACCAAAGTAGCCTGACTCTCCTTTGCTAGGGCTGCTTTAGCGTCCAGACAAGGTTCTCCTCCAGATTCACTGAAATGTTAATTAGCAGATTTTCTCTGGGAGTTTTCTTTCTGGAGTACAAACTCCATTGGAAAGCTGCCAAGAATTAGCCCTAGTCAAATAATAGTCAGCTCCTAGATTTTGAAATTGTGCAGTCCTTGGATGATGCTGGGTGTAATAAACAGGCACATGATTTAGAGTTATAAAATTGGGTCCGAATATTCTTTCTATCATTTAATAGCTTAATACTTTTTAATGGTTTTATGTGCAATCATCTTTTTTTTTATTCTATTATGTTATGGAAAAGCTTGTTTTATTTTCTAAATTTAAAATAAATAATTTAAAAAAATAGCTGAATAACAAAATAATGATAATATAATAGGAATAGCTAGCATATACACACAAACACACACACACAATTTGAGGTTTGCAAAGAGCTTGACTATCATTCTACCTCTCTGGGCCTCAGTTTCCTTGTCTGTAAAATGAGAGTTAGATTAGATGATCTTTAAGATTACTTCTAGCTCAATTCTATTGTAATGGGGGAACTTGCCAATGAGGGTCCAACTTATAGAGTATGCTCAGTCTGTTGCCAACTCCTGTGGAAGCTTTGTGAATCTGCTTCCTATAAGATATAATGGAGGGGCCCTTTCCCTCTCTCCTTTTGAGCAAACTCCAATATCCTCTTAACTTTCCTATAGGCTTACTGTGTGATGACATAAAGACTTTTAGCTGACTGATGAGCTAGAACTCGTGGGCATACACAAGGCCTGAACAGATGAACTCTCTCTTTCCTGGTGGTGAGTGAGGCAAAAAGTGCTACAAGCGACTTGGTGGGGGACACCCACATGTGTTTGTGAATGCACAGTGTCTTTATTTTTTTCTGTCTCTATTGTGTTTATATTTTTTTAATCTTAATTGAACGAGTATTGGAGACAGACCAGGTTATGACCTTGTGAGCTTTGAAAGGTTAGAAGAGAATCAATCATTTACAACAGTAACAGAGTCTAATGAGGAAATCAGTCCTGAGGAGTGATATGCTTGACCTTGCCCAGCAGTAATACAATCCAGAAGAAAAAAAGGATATGTCTCTCAAGCAAGGGAGCAACTTTCCTGTTGGCTATGTCCCACCAAAGTGAACTTGGTTGGGGGGAGTGTTTTGTAAACACCATTTTAAGGGACCAGTGTGGTAGAGGACAGTTTAATCCCAATTTCTATATTTTTCTATTTCAGTCTTTTCTATACCTCTTCAGGAAATATCCCTTTGTAAAAGCTAATTGACGTAAACCAGTTAACTGATATCGAGGTGATATTAGCTAGCTATCAACAAGGGAGAATCCCCCTAAATGAAGGCTCATGAACAACAATATTGGAAAACTATGTCCAACTCCTCAGGGTTACCCCTAGACCCTGAGGGGAGCAGTAGCTATTTGATATCTGGGGAGCTGACCTGCTGATGAGAATGGGGTGTGGGAGAGTGAATTACATGCAGTCTGGGATACATTGTTATTTTACGAACATTATGAGGTAGGGAGGAATTATTGTCCCCATTTTACAAATGAAAAAACTGAGGCCGAGAAGGGGGATGTGACCTGACAGAACATATAGCAAGTTAGTAGCTGGGCTGGAAGCCCACGCCTCCTAATGCCCAAACCAGAGCTCCTTTCTGTAGACCACATATACTTTAGATAGTCAATTTTTGTCTTTTGTTCTTTTAACCAATTTGTATCCTAAAATCTGTCACTTTCCTTTTGATATTAATTTTTATTACTATTGATTGGAAGATCATGAAATACTTAAAACTTCTTTTAATCATAAACAATAGATGTCAAAAAATACAAATAAATAATTATTTCTAATAAGGGGTAAAAACCTTTGTAGAAACTATAAACATTTAACAAGCATTTAACCATGTAAAAATTAAGTAAGTTAATAAATAAGAAAATAAGAAAAGGCTTTTGTTCTGTGTTCATTACAGGTTGATCTGCTATCTCTACCTTTGTTCTTTCTCCCTCTCTTCCTTTCTTTCTCCCTCCCTCTCTTTCTTTCTTTCTTCCTACTTCCCTTCCTTTCTCCTTACCACTGCTTCTTCCTCCTTCTTTCCCTCCCTCCCTCCTTCCTTCCTTCCTTCTTTCCCTTCTTCCTTCCTTCCTTCCTTCCTTCCTTCCTTCTTCTGTCTCTTTCTGATTATTTTCTTTCTTTATCTCTCTCCCTTTTTTCTTCCTTCCTCTCTTCCTTCCATTCTTCCTTCCTCTCTTCCTTCCATTCTTCCTTCCTCCTTCCCTTCCTCCATCCCCTTTTCTCGTTTCCTTCTTTCTTTCCTTTCGGCTCTCATTTATTTCCCAACTATCACTTCCACCCTTGAGTAAGATCCTCAGAGAAAAGGTGCCTCTCCTAAGTTCTATAGAACTCTTTCAGTCTGCATTATTAAAACTATTGCTCGAGCCCCCATTGATGTGTTTCCCATTAACAGTCAGCCAGTAAATATAATTAGCTCAAAAAATGGTAATTATGAAAACAAAATAGTAAAAACAGTAGCTATAAAACATTTCCCCATAAACCTATGGGGAATATAATATAATATAATATAATATAATATAATATAATATAATATAATATAATATAATATAATATAATATAATAATATCATTATGAATGATAATATATTAATAATAAATAATGTTATATAATATACATTATATGATACAATAATCCTTGTTATTACAATTATGATAATTATAATGATTATAAGCATTTATATTGTGTTTTAAGATGTGCAAAGTGCTTTACATAGGTTATTTGGTTTGAGCCTCATGAAAACTGTCTATATTGTTATCTCCATTTTACAGATAGTGAAACTGAATCTCAAAGAGGTTGAGTGACTTGCTTAGGTCATACAACTAGTAAATGTATAAGGCAGAATTTGAACAGAGGTCTTCCTGACTCTAAGTCCAATGCTCTATCCAGTACACTATCCATGTGCCTAACACAAACAATGGACTCAGACTCAGAGTACAGTATTAGTGAAGCACACAAGGGGAACACATTTGTCTGAGGCAATTTTAGTACCAAGACCCAAGATCCTTTCTTTCTTCATGGAGTCTTCATGACCCTCTCCTTGGATGTAGCACTTTTTATTATTATAGCTAGGATCCCAGGGTTTGCTCTTTTCTGCATCTTGACTCTTGATTGCCAAGGCTAGTTCCCTCTTGCTTTGAAAATTGTATTTTTCATATTATGAACTTGACCAAATTTAGTGAAACTGAACATTTCCATATAAAAAGAACAAAAAAGAGGATTAAAGGTGAAACTGTGAATCTCTGTTATATATATCTTATTTTTAAAAAGTACATAACAATTTTAATATTGCTTCCAAAGTGATCCTGCTTGCCTGTCTCCCTCCAAGCTTCCTTCTATTCTCTTCTGAGCTCTTTTGTGCACACTTGTAAACCTCCCTCTTTCCCTCCCTCTTTCCTTTCTTCCTTCCTCCTTCCTTCCTTCCTTCCTTTCCTCCCTCCCTTCCTTCCTTCCCTCCTTCCTTCTTTTCCTCCCTCCCTCCCTTCCTTCCTTCCTTCCTTCCTTCCTTCCTTCCTTCCTTCCTTCCTTCCTTCCTTCCTTCCTTCCTTCTTTTCCTCCCTCCCTTCCTTCCTTCCTTCCTTCCTTCCTTCCTTCCTTCCTTCCTTCCTTCCTTCCCTCCTTCCTTCCCCCCCTCTCTTTCTAACCACTATAGTGATTATAAAGTTATCCTGTCTTGCCTGACTCTCCACCCCACAAAACTCCTCCTTTGTAACTTAGTCAAGAAATACAAATCAAAGCAGTGGGCATGACCTACTTTAACTCTGTCAGGAAATAGGTGGCATGCTTTGTTAGGCCTCTAAAAACATCATTGGGCATTACATTGAGCAGAGTTCTTAAGTCTTTCAAAATGGTTTATCTTTACAATGTTGTGGTTATTATATAAACTGTTCTGGTTTTGCTCACTTCACTTGGCATTAGTTCATAAAATTTTCCTCAAGTGTCTCTAAATCCTTCTCTTTTATTAGATTGTATGGTACAATGATATTCCATTGCATTTACATACCTTAATTTTTCAACCATTCCCTAGCAAGGGTGGGGAACCTGTGGCTTGGAGGCTACATGTAGCCCTCTTGGTCCTCAAGTGCAGCCCGTTGACTGAATCCAAACTTCACAGAGCAAATCAGTTTGGATTCAGTCAAATGGCCACACTTGAGGACCCAGAGGGCCACATGTAGCCTCCAGGCCACATGTTCCCCACCCCTGCACCTCGTTGATGGGTATCATTGGTTTCCAGTTCTTTGCTATAACAAAAAGTATTGCTATTAATATTTTTGTACAAATGGGTCTACTTCCTCTTTGAGGCTGTTAAACCTGAAAGTTTGGTTGAAGAAGGCAAACAAGCTAGGTGATAGAAAAATCTATGTTGTTTATTATTTTCCCTTAAGCATAGCTAAGCTAGCTTACTTGTACGTACAAGGAGTCAGAGCATAAGCTCTGGCTGTCTGAACAAAGAAATGAGAAAACTTATTTACATTATATTTAGTGGACTCAAGAAGCCTGTGTTACCTCACTTTTATGATCCCCATGTATGTTTAACCATAATACAAGAAGAGGATTTTCCTCAATGGAATAGATTTGTAAATACAATAAGATAAGAGTGTTGACAAGGGTCAGCTGAAGTATATCCGTAGAATATTAAGCGAGTTAGTCTCTCAGGATTAGGGTCTCATCCCCTAATGGTTAACAGGGGAAAGACTGTTCTTAGGTCAGCCGGATCTGGTCTTGTTGACAGAGAAAAGATATTGTCTGAGCAAACTTGAGAGAACAAAGAAGCCCAGGTCTAGCTGATCATTAATTCAGGCCCTGGCCCTGGATTGAAATCACAAAAATGATATAAAATGGCATAAAATGTTCCACAAGGCATATTCTGACATTGATATAGTGGGTCCAAGAAAATACAGAGTTGAATGACTTTTGGAAACTGTACAGTTATACCTGTGAAAGGGTCTTGAATATGCAGAGGAGAACAAAGCTTCCCACAAGACAGAAATCACTGCCAGGCTTGATTTTGCAAAGGAGAAAACTGAATTTACACTTTTTATCCCTACTTTGGGAAGTTATGGAATATAAATCAATATGATTCTTTTTCATATCACTTTAGAGCTCCCAGCTGGAAGGATCCCAGTAATTCACAATGTAAAATCTATTTTCTCTTACTCATTCTGTCTTTGTCTCTCTGTGTGTATCTCACTCTGTCTTTGACTGTCTCTCTGACTCTACCTCTGTCTGTCTGTCTGTCTGTCTCCCTCTGCATCTCTCTCTCTCTCTGCCCACTTCCTCTTTCTGTCCCTCCCTTCCTCCTTCCCATCCTCCTTTCATCTCTTCCTCTCTCTAACTCCCTCTTCCTCTTTCTCTCTACCTCCTTCCCTCCCTTTCTCTATTTCCCTCCCTCTCTCTCTCTCACAATGTCTTTCTGTGTGTCTCTCTGCCTTTCTCTTTGTCTCTTTCTCTCTTCTCTCTCTATCTGTCTCTCTCAACAGTCACCGCCCCTCACTTTCATCCATCTTGAGCAAATCAGAACACTTGTGAATAGCCAAATTTTCATCCGTTGTCCGCTTTAAATATTAATTTAACAGAAATGCAAACAAGCTTTAGAGAAGTCTCACACTTTGGATTTGACATCTCCTCTCCCCAACTGGGAGAGGAGAGAAGGGCAGGCAAATTATTGTTCAGTATCATCAGTGCTTCTGATTAGAAAGTTCAGTAATAACTGGTCTGCCTAGACAGGCCCCTCACCTTGGTGTCAGGCTGAGCCCCTGCTTGGGGTGGGCAGAGACAGCAGTGGGGGTGGCTGGTAGCTGCTAATGTGCCAGCTGCCCCATTTGCTTCCATACCCACTCCACTCTCTCTCCAAACTCAAGTACAGGATGTTTGAGTTTACCTTCTTGCCTATACACATCTTGCCTCTCATAAGACTTCTTCAAGATAAGGAGACAGTAACACTGGCTCTTTATGACATAATTCCTTCTAGTCAATGGATAAAAGCAAACCAAGATTTCTGTCCCCTCTAACAGGCTCCTTCTCAGTTTCTCTAAATCCTTTGGTAGAGGGAGTTGATATATATTGGATATCACATCATTATTAAAGAAGTTTTCTGCAAAGATTTTTTCCTGATTATTTGGTTCCCTTCTAATTTTAACTGTATTGATTTTGTTTATGCAAACATTTTCAGTTTCATATAACAAAAATGATCTAATCTCTTGCAACCCTCTTGAACTCCTATTTGATCAAGAACTCTTCACATATCCATAATTATGAAAGCTATCTCCTTTCTCATTCCTCTAATTTGTGATGTATCCTTTTATATAATTCATGAATCATGGATCTATTTGAATCATGTTGCAGATTATGGTGTGAGATATTGGTCTAAATCCAATTTCTACCAAATTGTTTTCTACGTTTTTTTTAGCAGTTTTTGTAGAATAATGAGTCCTTGCCTCAGTTGTTGAAGTCCTTGAGTTTATTGAACATTATGCTGGTATGTTCATTTCCTTCTGGATCTTGTGTACCTAATCTGTTCTACCAACTTTCCTTTTTTTAAGCATTGCCAAATAGTTCTGATAATTACAGCTTCATAAGTAGCAATACAAGTACATTAGCAATACAAGTATACAATACAAGTACATTAAGTATATTAAATATAATAAGCAAGAAAGTCTGAGGTTTGGTACTGCAAGGCCCTTTTTCTTCTCACTTTTTGTCATTATTTCTGCTGAGATTTTTGACCTTATGCTAGTATTGCTAAAGGTTTTAAAGTTTAACAAGAGCTTCCCTTATAAAAGCATTAAGTGCTAAATGAACATGCAGGGCAGCTAGATGACTGAGTGGGCCTGGAGTCAGGAAGATCTGAGTTCAAATCTGGCCTCAGACAATTACTAGTTGTGTTGCCACTTAACCCTGTTTGCCTCAGTTTCCTCATCCATAAAAGGAACTGGAGAAGGAAATGAAAAACCACTCCAGTATCTTTGCCAAAAAACTCCAAATGGGGTCACAAAGAGTCAGACATGACTGAAATGATTCAACAACAAGAACAGGAATATATGATTGTGAGGTAATATAGCAGGAACCCTGTAAGTATTCTATAACTCAATATATACCAGTTAACCCTAAGCCTTAGGCCTTAAATATAGATTGAATTAAATTACCTCATCCTACTGGTTAGTTTTCAGTAAACCAGAAAATTTAATTAGCCAGAACATCTTGGAGAGGTTATCTGCCCCGCCCCCCCAAAAACCCTAATATCTGGGAACAGTGGGAGAAGGAGGGAGTTCAGATAGAGCATTTCTCCTGTTTCTTTAGTATGACAGACATGATGAAAATAAGTCAGTGCTAGATTTAGAACCAGGGGACTCAGTTCTTTTATTTACCCTCTGTGTGACCATGAGCAACTCCCTGAACATTTCTGGCCTTTATTTTTCTCCTCTGAAAAATGATCAAGTTGGGCTAATCCTATAGATATGTTTAGCTTTAATTTTCCACTTGAAAGTGCCCAATGTGCCAGTTTACAGAGAGCCTCTCTTGTTCTTTAGTGACTCGACTGCCAAATCATTTAGGACATTTGATGGTTTGGGATTCTTCCATTTGGCATATTAATGACATCCTGTCCTTCCCCACCTACTCCAAGCTAGCAGAGAAATTTTTAATTTTAGCCCCTTTGAGATAAACTTGTTTAGACTCAGGGCCTAACTTAGCTACTAATTAAGGCCCTCTAAGCTTTCCTCACTCCTTCAACAAAGGCTAGGAGGATAGGTTTCTGACAAAGTAAGTCGCAGACTTATGTTGCACAAACCCAGGGAGCAGCACTGTGGTAGAGTGAGGAAATCTACCAGGGTCTCAGTCCCAAAGCCTTATCCAGTTGAGATTAGCAAACTAGCTGTGTGACCCTGGGCAAGTCGCTTCACCCTGTTTGCCTCAGTTTCCTCATCTATAAAATGAACTGGAGAAGGAAATGGCAAACCACTCCAGTACCTTTGCCAAGAAAACCCCAAATGGGGTCAAGAAGAGTCAGACGCGACTGTAACAACTGAACAACTCACCCTCTTTAGTAGTTCTCTGTGCAGTGTTCTAATCTCACTTCTATGGTGCCCTCCCTTTCACAATTTCATTCTCAAATTTTACGTATGAAATAGAGAATTGGGATAAGGGTCTAGGTGAGAAAGATGGTGTGAGAATGGAAACATACTGACAAGAAATGTAAGTTGCTCTCAATCCTGCTTTCATACCCCGTAATGTGGACTATTTAGTTAAGTATCATCAGACTGGCAGAATTACCAAATAGCTTACAAGACTGGGGAACCTGCTGTTTTGTAAAACTTGGACTCAGTCAAAAGGCTGAACCCAAGGACCTAGAAGGCCACATGTGGCCTCATGGCCATAAGTTTCTCACCCCTGGTTACTAGCACTCAGTACAGAGAAAGGAAGGGCTTGGATCACACACACACACACACACACACACACACCCATGCACCCACACACAATCACCCTCACCTCAGCCCAGGTAATTCCACCTTCAGAGAGCAAAGCCTCTGGGGTAAAGGTGTGGGTGAGGATGGGAGTGGGGTAGGGGGAAAGTATCTTCTTTCTTCACCTCCGAAGAAGGTGGTTTGGAAACATTTTGACCTATACCACAAATAACCTAACATCTCTGATTACATGTAATTCCTCATGCCACAGGTTCTTATATTTTAATTACAACACCTGATCAGCATTAAGCAGGCTAATTTTACCCAACAAAGGCAAAAAAGATTTGAGAACCTGAGATAAGCACAGAGGACTAGATGACAAAAAGTAAAGGAAAAACAGATAAACTAGAAACCAGAAAACTCATAGAAATTATAAATATGACCAACAGCTGGTTTTTTTTGAAGAGTCTAATAAAATTGACAAACTTTTAACTAATCTGATTAAAAAACAAGCAGAAAATCAAATCAACAAAATAGCAAACACTTTTTTCCCCTGCTGTGTCCAGAGAGTAAAGACCGCTGCTCAGTCATGGCACCAGAGACAAAAAATGAACCAGGAGGAGGGAGGGAGTGGGATACCTTCCCTTACTCTTCACCCTGCACCTACTATCCCCTTTATAGACTCCCATGGTGTGGGTGTCTTGTCTTATTCTGTCTTCAGTTTCAGGTGCTCGAGGTGATTCCTACCTTCCCCAGGAGTTGGAGCCACAGAGACAATGGAGACAAGATTCCAGGCAGGATGTTGTTACCAACCTGGCATGGAAGCCCTGAGAAGCTCAGAAGCTTGGGGATCAAGTCCAAAGGAGGGGCTTTGTACTTGGAACTTGGACTGTTCTGTTATAGGAGGTACCTAAGCTAAATAATTTGTATATTGTTTTATACCTTACTTTGTACTGTACGAGTCAGTTCCGTTGACAGAATTTTGCAAACTTCATTTGTTGCATGCTTGACTGATACTTTCTGTATATCTATATATGCTGTTACATTCTATATTACCTAGTCCTGACCAAGCACTGATAGAACTTTTTGTGTGAGAAATTTGGCAGCACTAGATGAATACTGACTAGAAGAAATATATTAATCTTTGGCATTCTAACTGACCACAAACAGTCACCAACAGTAGGCAGGCTTTATCCTGGGCCAATGGTGTTCTGGTAAATGTTTAACAATTGGCTTCACCCCAAAAAAGTACCTGCGATACTTTTAAGTCTAATAAGCATTGTTAACATTTTTTCTATTACTTTCTTAAGTCTAGTGAATCAACAGAACAATGAATCAAGCTCTGATTTGTAGTGGTTTCTGAGGTATAAATTCTTACACTGAAAAGTTAACTCCCAGGAACAGATTTGAGTTCACTCCAGCATTTTCATATCCTGGGCCCTCTTCTTTCTCTCTACATTCTCTCACTTGATGACCTTCCATGAGTTTAATGA
This sequence comes from Trichosurus vulpecula, assembly GCF_011100635.1. NCBI lineage: Eukaryota > Metazoa > Chordata > Mammalia > Diprotodontia > Phalangeridae > Trichosurus > Trichosurus vulpecula. The sequence goes on along the minus strand of NC_050575.1, from coordinate 378,746,429 downwards.
TTATCTCTATGCAAATCCCTCCTATATCTAAATAGCCAGCCCTATTCTCGCTCTTAAACTAAAGTCCTACATTGTCACCTGCCTATTGTCCAATATGGGCTTTCAGTATATGGCTGATGTGTAATGTCCCAGCTTCCCCTCTATCTCTGGGAGATATGAAAAGCCTGCACATGAAGAAGCATTTCATAAAAGGCAGGGCCTCATCAAATCTGAGGAGTCAAATGGGACTTTCAACAAAGGTCCTTGAGACTATTTGCATTAATGGTTCCCAGGTCAAGCCTGAGTATCTGGATGCAACTACAGTATTTATTGGGCTGGGTACATATGAGGATTATTTTAAGGCAGGGCTTCTTACCCTGGGATCTGTGGACTTTAAAAATATTTTGACAACTGCTTTTCATTATAACTGGTTTTCTTTGTAACCTTCCATATTTTATTTTGTGCATTTAACAACATGATTCTGAGAAGAGATGCATAGCCTTCACCAGACTGCCAGAGGGTTCCACAACACACTGAAAAGGTTAAGCTTCCTTTCTTGGCCGTTTAAGCCATAAGCAGGTTCAATGACAAGAAGAGGGGTGTATGTGTAGTGGAGTAGTCTCATGCCTGCTCCCTCTGCAATCTGCCCTTCTGACCTGAGATTAATATCTACAGTTAATCTTGAGTCAATATGTCTTACTGAAAGAACACAGGCTAGCATAGGTGCTCATAGTGGTTCTGAGGAGGAATCCACCATTGGGTATGTCTATCCAAACTAACTCAAGTCCTTTGCTTGCTTGTATGTATACTTTGAAAAGGTATACATCAGGTTTGATAGTGAAGGTAGCAAGTCCAGAGCAACACTTTACCAAGTACAGTGTTAGGTTAGGAAAAGTCAGGGCTTTAGGGGACTGCCCTTTAAGAATGCCTGGAGGTGGGCTGGAGCTAGCTGGAACAGGTTTTGAGAGTCCACTGGAGGTATAAGGAGAAAAGATGTGCTTTGAAACAGTTGCTGTGAGAATTGCAAAAAGAATTCCAATAAGGGTGAAAGTGAAAGGATTGCCTCACAGCAGTGAATGCACAGTAGAGATTAGCTCTGCTGTATGAATTCTTCCAGCTCTGTTCAGTGGCATAAAACAGATGGTAGGAATGATCCCAGGGCTAGAGTCTGATAAGTCATGGGCCATGAAAGTAGCAGCAAGCAAGGAATTCAAGAGTAGGGAACACTATTATGTTGGACTGGTTATCTATAGGGTCAAGACTGGAAAAAGAAAAGTGAAGCCAGAGCCTGGGAGGATGGTGATGGGTGAAGGGACTGCAAGTCACCTATCCTATTAGCTAACCTAATAGGTATGAGGTTGTACCTCAGAATTGTTTTAATTTGCATTTCTCCAACAATAGTGAGTTAGAGCATTTTTTTCCATATGGCCATAGATAGTTTTGATTACTTCATCTGGAAACTGAACATATCTTTTGATCATTTATCAATTGGGGAATGGCTCTTATTTTTATAAATTTGACCCAGTTCTTCATATGTTTGAGAAATGAGGCTTTATCAGAGAAACTTGCTTCAAAAAATTTTTCTACAGTTATTACTGATAACTGTATTCCCCTCCATCCTATTCCCTCCCACCATGTTTATTATATTCTCTCTCTCCTTTCACCCTGTCCCTCCTCAAAAGTATTTTGCTCCTGACTACCCCTCCCCTAATCTGCCTCCCTTCTATCTCTTCCTCCCCCACTTCTCTTATCCTCTTCCACTCCTACTTTCCTGTAGGATAAGTAAGATAGATTTCTATATTGAGTGCATATGTTATTCCCTCTTTGGGTCAATTCTGATGAGAGTAAGGTTCATTCATTCCTCCTCAGCTCCCCCTCTTCCCCTCCACTGCAAGAGCTTTTCCTTGCTTCTTTTATGTGAGATGATTTGTCCCATTCTACCTCTCCCTTTCTCTTTCTCCCAGTACATTCCTCTCTCTCACACCTTAATTTTATTTTTTAGATATCATGCCTTCATATTCAACTCACACTTCTGCCCTCTGTCTATATATAATCCCTGTAACTACCCTAATAATGAGAAAGGTCTTATGAGTTACAATTATCATCTTCCCATGTAGGAATTTAAACAGTTTAAACTTATTAAGCCCCTTATGATTTCTCTTTCTTGTTTACATCTTTACGCTTCCCTTGAGTCTTATATTTAAAAGTCAAATTTTCTATTCAGTCTTGTCTTTTCATCAAGAATGCTTAAAAGTCATCTATCTCATTGAATATCAATTTCCCCTCAAAGTATTATACTCATTTGGATGTGTAGGTGATTCTTGGTTGTAATTCTAGCTCTCTTGACCTCTGCAATATTATATTCCAAGATCCGTTAATATAGAAGCTCATAAATCTTGTATTATCCTGACTGTGGCTCCATGATACTTGAATTATTTCTTTCTGACTGCTTGCAATATTTTCTTCTTGAACTGGGAATTCTGGAATTTGGCTATAATATTCCTGGCAGTTTTTATTTTGGGATCTATTTCAGGAGGTGATGAGTGGATTCTTTCAATTTCTATTTTACCCTCTGGTTCTAGAATATCAGGCAGTTTTCCTTGACAATTTCTTGAAAGATGGTGTCTAGGCTCTTTTTTGATCATGGCTTTTAGGTAGTCCAAAAATTTTTGAATGATCTCTCCTGGATCTGTTTTCTAGGTCAGTTGTTTTTCCAATGAAATGTTTTAGATTCTCTTCTATTTTTTCATTCTTTTGGTTTTCTTTTATTGTTTCTTGATTTCTCATAAAGTCATTAGCTTCCATTTGCTTCATTCTAATTTTTAAGGAATCATTTTCTTCAGTGAGCCTTTGGATCTTTTTTCCATTTGGCCAATTCTGCTTTTTAAGACATTCTTCTCCTCACTGGCTTTTTGGACCTCTTTTGCCATTTGGTCTAGTCTTTTTTAAGGTGTTATTTTCTTCAGTATTTTTTTTGTGACTTCTTTACCAAGCTGTTCACTTGTTTTTCATGATTTTCTTGCATCACTCCCATTTCTACCTCTACCTCTCTTACTTAATTTTCAAAATCATTTTTGAACTCTTCCATGGCCCAAGAGCAGTTCATGTTTTTCTTGGAGGCTTTTGATGTAGGCTCTTTGACTTTGTTGACTTCTTCTGGCTGTATGTTTTGGTCTTCTTTGTCACCAGAGAAAGATTCCAAAGTCTGAGTCTGAATCTGAGTCCATTTTTGCTGCCTGGCCATGTTCCCAGCCAACTTACTTGACCCTTGAGTTTTTCATTGGGGTATGATTGCTTGTAGAGTAAAGAGTACTTTGTTCCAAGCTTGAGGGGATGCACCGTTGTTTTCAGAGCTATTTCTATACAACCAGCTCTGCCACACCAGCATTCCTCCTCCCCCAAGAACCACCAACCTGGACCTGACTCAGATCTTAAGCAGGCTCTGCACTCCTGCTCTGACCCACCACTTAATTCTTCCCACCAGGTGGGCTTGGGGCCGGAAGCAACTGCAGCTGTAGTTCTGTAGCTGTACCACCCCTGCTGCCCCCGGGGCAGTGGCAGAACCACGAACTCTGTCCCCTGCACCTTTTCCCACTAAACTTCTCTGTTGTCTTTGGTGTTTGTGGGTTGAGAAGTCTGGTAACTGCCACATCTCACTGATTCAGGGCGGTAGGGCTCGTTCTGCCTGGCTCCTGGTCTGGTCGGTCTTGGCGCAGCCCACGCTGAGCCCTGCTCCACTCCACTCCCAGATCCACACACGATAGACCTTACCCTGTGACTATCTGGGCTGTAATGGGCTGGAGCCCTGCTTCCCTCTGCTATTTTGTGGGTTCTGCAGTTCTATAATTTGTTCCAAGCCATTTTTTATAGGTGTTTGGAGGGACCTGGGGGGAGCTCCCAGAAGTCCCTGCTTTCCAGCTACCATCTTGGCTTCACTCCCCCATGTAGTCAATTCTAAAGTTCTTTGGAGAGACCTTGAGAACGTCCTTGAATCACTTTTTCTGACCTCTACCTGAGCACCTACCTGCCTTGCATGAATACTTCACAAAATAGTATTCTAGGCAAGCATACATTTGGCATTTGAACAATGTGGCCAGCTAGCTGCATGACTGTATGTCACTTAACCTCTGTCTACCTCCGTTTCTTCATCTCTAATACTGGGATAAGAATAACACCTCCCTCACAGAGTTAGTGTGATGATCAAATGAGGTAATAGTTGTAAAACACATAGTATCATGGTTGGCACATAGTAGGCACTATATAGATTTTAACTATTATTCCTATTATTATAAACTATAGTTAATACACATCTATCCAAACAAGATATAAAGCATAGAGTGTTCTTCACAGATAAGCATTGTAAGTCTTTCTATTTTCCCAGTAAAACAAAATAGTCTTGTAATGATGATATCCCTTAAGTCTAAAGCTAGTGAAGCTTGACTGAGATGACATATTCGAGAGTGAAGGACTTGGAGCCTAAAGAACTGAGATGGAGCCTCAGAACAACCCCTTCTTAGCTGTGTGACTTAGGGTGAAGCACACTTTCTGGGACCTTGAGTCTTTTTTGGTACAATGAGTGGGTGGATCAGACATGCTTTTTAAAAGCAATCTGGTTAAGTGACTTGCCCAGGGTCCAGCATCTAGTAACAGTCTGAAGCTGGATTTGAACTCAGGTCCTCTTGACTCCATGGCTGGTGCCTATCCACTATGCCACCTAGCTGCCCTTGGATCAAATATTCTTTAAGCTCTTGTCCAGCTTGGATCTGGTGCTCACAATAACTCTAGGAGGTCAGTGGTGCATTTTTATTATTCCCACTGAGTTCATAAGGAAAAAGACATGCCAACTGACAAAGGGATTTTGTTGTTTATGAAGGGCATACCATGCACCAGGCACTCAAGCACTGGGGATGCAAAAAGAGGTAAAAATCTGTCCTAATGGAGCTCATAATCTAATGAAGGGAGACAAGAGCCTGCTGCATAAACAACATATACAAGGCAAATTGGGGATGATCAATAGCAAGAAGGTACCGGGATTAAGGGCCCCTTAGCAAAGACTCCTTGCAAAAGGAGAGATTTTAGCTGAGAACTGAAGGAAGCCAGGAGGTGCAGATGAGGAGGGAGAGGGTTCCAGGCATTGGGGCAGCCAGAGAAAATACCCAGAGCCCAGAGATGGAATGTCTTGTTCCAGGAACTCCGAGGAGGCCAGTGTCACAGGATCAAAGAGCATGGTAGAGGGAGTAAAGTGGAGGAAAAGGTTGGGAGGGTCCAAATTCTGGTCTTTAAAAGCCAGACAAAGGGTTTAATATTTGATCCTAGAAGTAAAGGGAATCACTAGAGTTTATTACATAAAGTGTGACATCATCAGATTTGAGTGGAGGATGGGCTGGAGTGGAAAAAAAAACTGGGGCAAGGGAAACTAGACCACAGGCTACTTTGAAGGTCCATATGTGAGGTGACCCAGCCACCAAGCTACCCTTACATATATATCCTGCCTTAATTGTCTGAATTCTACATCAACTATGTGTTGTTTTATTAATCAGAAGACTCTTAGTGACAAAAATGTTTTAAAAGCTTAGTATTTGATTTTTCTTAATGAAGAGAATACTTTACTACCATATAGCCTTGTATCCCAGGGATGCGCTAGAGCCAATTTATACTAGAGCTGGTTGTTAAATTTTCAGCAGGAGGATTTACACTTCAGAATTGGCATCCAATACAAATTAGGGTTTGCATCATTATTTTTTTGATTTCTAAACTGAAGAAAGTGATGGGGACAATGTGAATGATATTCAGTAACTTAAAAGTATGTCCTGTGGGTTGTTCAGAGAGCTGATTGTTAAACATTAAGCAGCATACTCCTGCATTTATCTTGTTAGTAAAATGGATTGTTATTATGAAATATATTGCTAGTATAGTGAATCAGAATAGAGGAAGCATTTCCTTTGATTTTGCTATTTTTTCCAATAAAAGAAACCCTGTAGAAGAGATCAGAGATACTAATTGTCCCTATGCTGCTCCTTTGCAAGTAAGGAATCACTTGACTTGTTGGATTTTAGTGAAGTTTTGTTTTTGGGACCCTCAGTGTACCACATGGTCTCCTTGAAGGAATGTTGTCTGGGAAATGCTTGCTAATTGATGAAGCGGGACACAGACATCTGGCATTTTCCCCAGTCCCTGGCAACAGCTCAGTGCACTAAGAAGAACCTTAGATTAGGAGTCAGAGGACCTGTCTGCTTGGTGTCTGTGTCAGCTTGGACAAGTCCTTCCCTTTCTCTGGGCCTCAGTGTACATTCTTGATCAATGATTTCTAATATCCCTTCTAGTACTAAATTAATCATTAAATCAATGAGCAAGCATTAATTTTCCCCTACTAAGTGCCCTAGAGATACTACCTCTGCTATGGTCCTATGAAATGAAGTAGGGTTCTTTTTTCTCTAGAGACAGGGTGGACTGGCTGCTCTCTTCAGGTTCCCACTGTCTCAGAATTGGAAGGCCCCTTTCAAATGAGATGATATTGGTAAAAGTGTTTCCTTAGCACAGTGGCCGGTACATGGTAGACACTGTATTAATGGATTTTTTCTTCTGGATGTCATTTAAATGCTTCTCCCATAGCAGTAATGAGTGAGAGTGGAAGTATTTCACTCAAAACCCCACTCTTCTTTAGTTGAGACCAAGGAATGACTCAAAGCAAATTATGGGATGTTATTGATCTGACAAATGCAAAAACAGTTATGCTTAGAGATCACAACTCCACTCGGGCTTTTTCAGTCTGTGATTCCGTCATCTTCTGAGGCACAGTCTTGGTCCAGAACTCAAACTTATCCCTCTTCAGGCTCTTTCCCACAGACAACTGCAAATTCAGCTGCAGGTACTCTTCCTTCTGGTCATAGACTGGCCAGTGAATGAGGTCTGGGCCATTTGGGTCCCTGGGAGGAAAAATCAAACATTTAGAATCTGAAAGGGGCCACTGCACTGAGAAGTCTAGCAAGCCACCCTCAGGTCAGCCTGAGAGCCAAGGAAGGGGCCTGAGGGAGGGGCTAGCTGACAGTGGTAGCATCCATAGAGAGACTTGTTCATCCATTCTTAAGAAGATTGGTCCTCGCCTTTCCTGTTACACCTTTCTAATGCAATGAACATGCAAGGTCCAAAGAGTGAAAGGACTCTCATAGGGAATAAGTAGCCAAGTCTGGATCTGAACTCATAACATTGGACTCTATTTCACTGGAGTAGCTATATAGCACAGTGGATAAAGCCAGGCCTCAAGTCAGGAAGATCTGAGTTCAAATCCAGTCTCAGACATTTACTAGCTCTGTGACCCTGGGCAAATCACTTAACCATGTTTGCTTTTGTTTCCTCATCTGTAGAATGAGCTGGAGAAGGAAATGGCAAACCACTCCGGTATCTCTGCCAAGAAAACTCCAGATGGGGTCACAAAGAATCAAATACAATACCACTGGACCCCAAATCCAAGGCTCTTGCCACTACCACCTGTCCTAATGTTCACCAAAGGGGAAGAGAAGTCACTGAGACTCGAGGGTGGTAGTGAGGGCCAAGAGAGTCACTGATCTTTCTTGTTTTCCTTTCAAGATGTCCATGTGTAGGGTTAGTCTGCCATTGCAATGCCTCCCCTAACCTTGGCCATGAACTTGGGGAAGGTCTACAATGTCCACCACACCTTGCCTCTAGGTTGTAATAACATTTTTTTTTCCTGAGAACATTTCAATCAGGGAACTTTTATGTAAGTTGGAAACCTTTATGTGCCTAGGAATAGGCACTACCCCACAGGGAAACGATTGGGAACCGAAGGGGCAGTTTTCTCACCCGTGACGGGCAAAGTTTGCCCAGTAGCTCATTATCCTGTGGCTCAGGAGTTTTTCCTCTTCTGTTGCCTCTCCTAAAGCTAGGAACAGAAAAAGAAACATCTTGGTTAAGGTCAAAATGCAGACCCAAAGACCTCCTTTCTTCTGCTTATCAGCCCCCTCCACCCAATCCATCCTGCTCTGGTCACTGACCTTATCTTCCTAAAATAGGCTCCCTCATGTCACTCCTTCCCTAAGGACCTCCTGGGGTTTCTGTTGGCCTGCTCCATCTGACTGTACAACTGGGTCTTTCCCCAAAAGACAAAGTGGTGCTGCTGGACTGGAAATCAGACCTGAATTCTAATCTAACCTCAGATACTAACTAGATGAAACTGGGCAAGTCACTTTACCTCTGTCTGCCTTTGTTTCTTTGTTAGAAAAATGGGGATAATAATAGCACCTACACCCCAGGGTTGTTGGGAGGGTTAAAAAAGGGAGATAATATTTACAGATTGCTTTACAAAACTAATAAAAATGTTACATAAATGCTAGATATAATTGTTATACTACATTACATTTATATTATTATGTACTCAATATCGATGCATGATACAATAATAAAGTAAAAAATTTCATGTATTATATTGTTTTATAATAGCATATTTTATTATGTGTAATTATAATAATGGCATGATTGTTATAAATGTCATTTATAAGAATAATTATTATTATTCTGAGATACAACAGCATAGCATGAGCTCTGGTAAAGCCTTTGCCTATGGCCCCTGTCCCAGACAGTGCCTGCCATTCAATCCCCCTGCTTGGGGCAGTGCAGACAGGTGATGCAGCAGCAGCTGGCCCATAAGGTCATGAATTCACTGGCCATGGCAAGTCATGATACAGATAAATGGATAAACTGGCCTTCCAGTTCTGCCAGGACAGGAGCAAGGTGATAAAAATAGGGAGAGAAGATATCCAAAAACCCAGATCTGGGACCATCTATAAACTTCAACTCCAACGAATGCTAAATGTGAGACTTTTGTCCAACAATTAACAAATGAATGCACTGGTAGAGAAAATCAAGAATAACTGGAGAAAAAGGAGGGAGGGAGAAAGGAAGTGAGGGAGGGTGGAAGGAAGGAAGGAAAGAAAGAAGGCAGGGAAGGAGGAAGGGAGGGAGGGAAGACTTCCAGCACATTGGACACATCCTCTCTACAGGATTTATGGAAGCACAAGGACAAGAATTACCCAGGACGAAATAGTGTGACAGATTAGGGTCTACATCAGAGGAGAGGTGTGGGCATGGCTGAGGTCACTGGTCCACTGACGTATGGAAATGTGTTTTTTGCATTTGTGCCTCATCTTCCCTTCTGAGGAGTAAACGCCAGGAAGTCAGAGACTGTGTCTTAATTATCTTTGTGTCTTCTCCAGAGTAAACAGAGGGCTCTGCATGTTGGATGTGCTTCACCATGTAAACTGAATTGAAAGGGACAGTTGATTCAGTCTCTTGATTCAGTTCACCTGAATGATCAAAGGGACTTCCAAGGCTGATACCTTAGTCTCCAGTCACTCAGTCAATCAGGCAACTACTAATTGCTTCCTCTATCCCCAGCACAGTGCCAAGGATTGGGAGACACAAATACAAAGAATAAAAAATGAAATAAAAAATGAAAACAAAACCTCTTCTCAGGCAACTGGGCCCCTCTTCTGTGCCCCCTAATGAACCTGGTAGGGCAGAAGGAATATTGGATTTGGGCTTAGACCTGCTACCTCTGTGATACTAGAGAAGACCATTCTTCTCTCTGAAGTTCAGTTTCCTCTTTTATAAAACAGACACAATCTCTCCTTCCTCCATACCCTGACCCTCACAAGGTATTGGGGACGATCAAATAGCAGCTGGATGAGAAGTAGAATGAGTGCTGAACATGGAGCCAAGAAAACAGGAGTTCAGATCCTGACTCAGACTCTTAACTAGCTCTATGACTGTTGGCTAGCTGAGTCACCTTTCTCAGCCTCAGTTTCTTCATCTGTAAAATGGGGATAGCACCAGCGCTTACTTCACAGGGCTGTTTTGAGGCTATCAAATGAGGATGGCATACGCAAAGCTCTTTGTAACCCTTCAAGCAGTATATAAATGCTAGCGACTTTTAGCTATTGTTATTATCATTATTAAATGAGCTGCTGCATGGGAAGGTGCTTTGTGGAAAGGTAAAGCATTATCATACCTTTTGATGTCAGAGAGAGTGAGGTAGATGATGGAGATGGCAGGCCAGAGCCCCTGGGATTCTGCCTCTTCTTCTCCCCACCCTAAGCCACAGCTCCCCCCTCCAACTCATCTCCACTGCTTACGAGGTCCTCCAAAGAGAAAACGTAGCTCATCACTATGGTCTGCTTTCACAAAATCCGGTTTGACGTCCTTTAGTATGCTTGGGCGGTGCTGAAATTCGTAAAAGTAGACCGGAGAGCTGGGACCTAGGCAAACATAAGAAATGCCCATGGTTATTGACACATTGAACACAGGTCGGGACCACATGTCAGGGGCCCCAGCCTGATTCACCACTTTGGGGTGGGGAGGGTGATGGTAGCTGGTCATTAACAGGCAAGCTCCTAGAGGGCAGTCTTTTAAGGATTACTCTCTGATTCATGTTGGAAAATGCTATCGACATCCAGAGAAAGGACTATGGAGTCTGAATGCAGATTGAAGCATACTACTGTCTCTCTTTTATTTTGTTTCTTCTTTTCTGTGTTTTTTCCTTTGGTTCTAATTCTTCCTTATACCATGACTAAAGTGTAAATACGTTTAATACGATTTTACATATATAGCCTATATCATATGACAAGCAAAATCAGGGAGGTGGGAGTGGAGGGAGTGGGAGAAAATTTAGAACTCAAAATCTTATAGAAGCAGATGTTGAAAACTAAAACTAACTAGCTAAATAATTACAAAACCTCAAGTACTGTCTGAGAATGATGCTGAAAGGCAGGACAAGTGTTGGGGCCCAAAGTAACAAGACCTAGGTTGGAATCCTGGCCCTGTTGCTGACTGACTACAAGACCTTAGGGGAATCCTTTTACTTCTCTGAGGCTGATTTTTCAACTGTGAGGTGGAGAGAATAATGTCTGGTCTATTTGCCCTACAGGAAGGGGAAGGGAAGAGAATAAACATTTTATATTCAATTGTTTGTCAGTCATGTTTGACTCTGTGTGATTTCATTTGGGATTTCCTTGGATAAGGTACTGCAGTGGCTTGCCATTTCCTTCTCCAGCTCAGTTTACAGATGAAGAAACTGAGGCAAAGAGGGTGAAGTGACTTGCCCAGGGTCACACAGCTAGTAAGTGCCTGAGGCCAGATTTGAATTCAGGAAGAAGAATCTTCCTGATTCCAGGCCCAGCACTCTATCCACTGTGGCATGTAGCTGCCCTGGGAATAAGCATTTATAGAGCACCTACTTTGTGTCAGCCATTTGCTAAGCGCTTTACAAATATTATCTCACTGCAGCCTTGCAACAGCCCTGTGACAGAGGTGCTAATATTAATCCCATTTTATAGTTGAGGAAACTGAGACTTCCTTAGGATCACACAGCTAGAAGGTGTCCGAGTCTGGATTTGAACCCAAGGCTTCATGACTCCAGGTCTGATGTTCTGTCCCCTGGGATGAGGTTGTTGTGAGGATCCAGGGGGATCATGGATATAAAGGGTTTTATACCAATAAAACACTCTAGCAGGGGTGCTTGGATTTACTTTTAGTTGAGCACTTTGATAACTCGATTTCAATGTAACTGGTTTTCTCTGTTATGTATTTTTTTATACACTTAAAAACATTACTCTAGGGGCAGCTAGGTGGTGCAGTGAGTAGAGTTCCAGCCCTGGAGTCAGGAGGACCTGAGTTCAAATTTGGCCTTGGACATTTGACACAAGTACTAGCTGTGTGATCGCAGGCAAGTGACAACCCCAATTACCTTCCCTCCTTCAAAAATACCCCATTACTCTGGAAGGAATCTGTAACTTTCCGTGGATTGTCAAAGGGGTCCATAATGCTTATAGGAATGTGTGTTATTATTATTTATTATATTATTATTATTAGCTATTGTAGAGGATAGTCACTGAGTTATCCCCTGCTTGGGGTAGTCAGGGATAGGTGGGAAGAAGAAGGAAGGTAAACAAGGGGGTTTAACCAATCTGGAAACTCTAATAGTGAAGACAGAAGCAGGAGCCTCCTTCCACATGAATGTGTGAGTAACGTAGACACATTGCCCCAGAGATGAGACATTCTTACACTGATTCCCAAAAGGGTCCATGCCATACTCACTGTGTTGATATTTGGCCACTTTGAGGGAAGGAATAACAAAGACCATATCTCCCATTATTTCCTGGTATTGAGCTCGACATTCTCCAGGGTCCTCAGCATCTTTTACATACTCTTCCATTATCAAACGCACAAGCTCAGGAGAAAGACCCTATAGGAGACCCAGGAGGAGACAGCATAACAGAAAAATGAGCTTACTTGGCAGTGGTTTGTTTGAGGATGTTTGTTGGTTGATTGTAAGGAATAAAGAAGGGAGCTAGGTGGCATGGTGGACAAAGCACTGACCCTAGAGTCAGGGGGGCCCGTGTTGAAATCTGACCTCTGACATATATTAGCTATGCAACCCTGGGCAAGTCAATGAACCTTGTTTGCCTCAGTTCCTCATCTGAAAAATGAGCTGGAGATGGAAATGGCAAACCACTCTGGTACCTTTGTGAAGAGAACCCCCAAAAGTGCTCAGGAGGAGTCAGACATGACTCATTAACTAAACAACCACAAGGAATAAGCCCATCCAAGTTTTCTTGCTATTCTTAAGTCCTAGGTGTCATTAGATCCCTTTACCACCTCCCCACCAGGGCCTGCTCTTTCTGGGTTAAATTCCTCAAGAAGATACTAGACTACACTATGGTGTAGAAGGGACGTGGGGCTCAAGGAAAGGAGAGAGCTACATGAAGTATCAAAGGTCCCTTCCACCTCTGTGACCATGAAAGAAGAAAGTCAGAAAGTCTAAGGACCTTCACTGGCTCCCCCCAAGACAATTTCAATGGCATCCTAATTGGTCCCTGGGCCTCAGATCTCCTTCCACTCCAATCTATCCTCCACTCATCTTCTGAAGTAATTTTCCAAGCACAGATCTGACCATTTTACTCCCCTGCCCCAACTTAGGAAATTCTAGCGGATGCTCATTACCTTTAGGATTAAATATAAACTCTTCTGTTTGGTATTTAGAGCTTTTAACAACATGGCCCTGTTCAGTCTTCTCCTACATTGTTACCTCCTCACACTCTGTGGTCCAGATGTCAACTTTCTGGCTCCTCCTATTTCCCATGCCAGCTCTCATCTCTGTGCCTTTGCATTGGCAAGACTCAGGTCAGAGAGTCCCATCTATAGAACACCTCTTTTGGGCTCCTCCCTCCTCCAGCTGCAGTGCCTTACCCCTCCCCCAAGATTTCCTTCGTGTATATTTCCCATCTATTTCTGGATGTGCAGCGTATCTCCTTCATAGAGTATAAGATTGTTGAGGGCAGGGACTCTTTCACTTTGTCCCTGTCTGCTACATAGTGGATACTTATAAAAAAAAGCTTGATTAACTGGTATCTCACCAAATATGGGCTTAGCAATATTGATTGGATAATTTCTTTATCCATTCTTTCCTTAAATCCAGGAATGTTCCTTCCCTGTATAGAGAAAAATGGCGCACTGTGAATGGTCTTTAGAACTTTATGAAATTTATGCATTTTTAAACAAATCTAATCGAAGGAAGTAATTTTACCCTTTAAGGAGGAACTAGTGCCATAGATTTGTTAAGGAATTACTCAATACTGCCCAATACACACTGAACAATTCTCAAGATATTTTTCAAAATGGTGGGTAATGCCCAATACATAATAAACAGTGGTCACGGGTTTCTTCATAATGACCAGTGGCCTTAGAAAATGACTGATTTTTCTGACTACTGTGAATAGACTGACTTTACACTCATATGCTTAAGGAGGCACCTGACAAATGGTTGTTAACATCATGTCATATTTAAAATTAATATTGACCCAATGGCCTTTAGATTTGATGACCTGAAGTCCAGAGGGCAGAGGCCTGGTCTCAAATCAGGAGGCCCAGGTTCTAGTCCTGGCTGTGACTGGGGTTAAATCATTTTCTTTCTGGGAGCCTCAGTTTTCTACTTTACAAAATGGGGAGAAACAGGTTAGTGTGATGAACATCACAGAAGGTACTATGAAGGCAGTTTTGTATAAACAATAAGATGCTCTGTTAATGTCAGTTGGTATTATTCACTATTCATTTAAAATGAAGAGTCTTGGGGCAGGTAGGTGACAAAGTTTATAGAGCCCAGGACCTGGAGCCAGGAGGACCTGAGTTCAAATCTGTCCTCAGACACTTACTAGCTGTGTGATCCTGGGCAAGTAACTTAACCCTGACTGCCTCCAAATATTAAAAATTAAAAAAAAAAAACAAAAACAAAATAAAAAGACTTATAGAGGATATTGTAACCAAAGGGGAACTAACCTGGCATGGGCTTCTCTTCCAATACTTCTAAACAGATTTGCAAATGAAACGAGTCATCCACAGAGAAAATATCCAAAGGTTGAATCATTTCTGATTCTTCCATTGGAAGTCTGTTCAGGTAACTTTTCTGATTTTAGAAAAGGCAAATTTACAGTTGACACAAAGTCAGGAGGGCCACCTAACATATGGATCATGGAGTCAAGATCCAAAAAAGGACCAGATAGTCTAGAATATTGGACTGACCAGAGCCATTGTGATCAAATTTAATGGGACAAATGTAATGGTCTTACGCTTGGAATTTCTTAAAATTGACTTCGCAATCTCAACTTGAGGGAGGCATAGTTACATGACAATTTATTTGAAAATGATCTAGGGATTTTGTTGAACCACAAGCACATAAGGAGAAAAGAGGGTAATATGACAACCTAAAAATGCAATGTGATATTGAGTGTGTTGAGAGGCACAGCTTCCCAAATTAAGGAGGTGATGGTCCCTTTGTATTCAGCCCTTGAAGAGATTATAGTTTCCCTTCCATTTCACAACTGTCCCCCACGTGATTTCAAAATATCGTGGATAGGTGTAAGAAATTCAGTGGATTTTGGGGGGAGTTTTGTGGAAGCCACAGATGACAGTAGAAGGACAGCAGATGACACAGAAAGGTTTTAGAAACTCAAAAATACATATAATATATGTATAGTATTGTATAATGTCAACAAATGTTATCCTTTAATACCATAATAATTCAGTCATCTTCTCTGGTATGAAGGGTGGAGGAGAATGGAGCAAAAATTTTACAAAGATTTTCAAGATCATGGAGGTTCTCCACCCCTAATGTATCACTATGTGGAAGGGATAACTATATCTGGAATCTTTTGTTCCATTTTGGGCATCACATTTGAGGCAGAAAATAGAGAAGCTGAAAAGGGAGTCATGATCTTGTCATATAGGGAGGGATTGAAGAAACTTGCTTTGGTGGTCAAAGAAAAAATTAGGGACAGGAGCAGACCTGATAGTTGTCTTTAACTGCCTGGTGGATGGTCACCTGGGAGAGTCATTTAACTGGTGCCATTTTCTCTAAAGACAGAGCGGGGAATAACAAGTAGAAGTTGAAAAAGAAGAAAATTTCCACTTGATGTCATGATGCCCTGTCCAGCCATGAGAGCTGCCTAAAAGTGGAAGGAGCTGCCTCAGGAGGTAGTAGGTTTGCCTTCATCGGAGGTTTTCAAGCAGAGGCTGGATGTTCATTTGTTCAGTAAGTTATAAACGGGACTCTCCTTCAACTCTGGCTTAGACTCCATAGGCACCACAGTCCTGACCAACTTGGAAAGTCTGATTCTTTAGAAAAGCATGAACTGTCAAGATCAGAAAGAATCTGGCACAGAATAGAACATGCTAGAATCTCACCGCAGGAATAGTCCAGCCATATTCATGGTTGTTGACACCAATGATGGAAGGGACATGGTGGAACTCTCCTGCAGCCAGCAACTCTTCAGGATGTTTGGGGAGGAACTGCCCATCAACTACAGCAGGGATTACATTGAAATGCTAAAGAAAGAAGCAAAAAAAGAAAAGGCAAGTCTGTTTCCATAATCTCCCTTCCAAGTATCACTTTCCCATCATTCTCACCATTACCATCCTGTTTCGGACACGTTTTATTACTTACCTGGTCTCCTTTTTCCCTTTTTTGGAGGCAATCAGAGTTAAGTGACTTGCCCAGGGTCACATAGCTAGGACGTGTCTGCGGCTGGATTTGAATTCAGGCTTTCTTGACTCCAGGGCTGGTGCTCTATTCGTTGTAGCACCTAGTTATCCCTACTTCTCTGGAGTGTTGCAGCAGTTTCCAAACTGGCCTTCCTGTATACGTCTCTAATTTATCATATGCACACACACACACACACACACAGAGAGGGAGAGAGAGAGAGAGAGAGAGAGAGAGAGAGGAGAGAGAGAGAGAGAGAGAGAGAGAAACACACTCCTTCCTCATCTCAGAACTGCTCATGACACTCTCCTGCATTAAAAAAGTCCCATGGCTTCTCATTACCCCCCCAAAATAAAAACAAAACAACCCATTCAGAGCCCTGTCTTCTACCTTTCCAATCTTATCTCATACTATACAGACTCTGACCTGTGCTAAGTACATTATGTTTCACCTGCAATGGATTCCCAACTTTCCACTGAAAGTCAACCACTCTTTGCTACCTTTCTGCCTTGGCTCACTTCACTCCACATGGCTAGAATGACCTGTCCCCCGTGGCTACCACTTGAAATTCTTCACTTTCTTCAACTTCACTTTAACTGCCAAGACTTCCACAAAGCCTCCTCTGATATAACAGCCAGAAGGACCCTTTCCTTCCTCGGACTTTCCACTGCATGTGCTTGTGACTCCCCCTGTGGACTTAGGTTCTGTTACCTGAGTATGGTGTAAAACCCTCTCCCCTAAGGAGGGAAGTTCCGTCATGGACCCATCCTTTATCCAAACTTTGTGTCCCCCCTGGCTGGACACAAAAGCTGCTCCAGAAATGCTTCTGGAATAAATAGCAGGAGAGCACTGGCCTCAAAGGCAATAGATCAGGGTTAGAGTTCTGTTTTAGCTGCTAAAAGACTCTGTAACTTTAGGCAATTTATATCTCCCTGCTTTCAATTTCCTCCCAGACAAAATGAGTGCATTGGACTAAATCATTGTCAAGATCTTTTCCCATATTTGAACTGGGCTTTAACAGATGGGGAAGAATTCAACAGACTAAGGGGGGCTGCGAGGGGCAGCAGGGTTGGGAAGGAAGGAAGACTGGATTGGAAACTGGGAGACACCTGGGCTTGAATGCCAGGTCTGATGTTTATTGACTGTGATGCTGGAGAAGTGGATACGTCACCACCTCGAGGCTCCTCAGAGGTTTGTTGTTGTTCAGTTGTATCCAATTCATGACCCCATAGACCATTGCACCCCAATATTATCCAACGGGGTTTCTTGGCAAAGATAAGGGAGTGGTTTGCCATTTCCTTCTTCAGTAGATTAAGGCAAACAGAAGTTAAATGACTTGGTCAGAGTCACACAGCTAGTAGGTGTCTCTGGCTAGATATGAAGTCAGGTTTTTCTGACTCCAGGTCCAGCCTCTATTCACTGAGACCTTCTCAGAGGTTTACCCATCTACAGAATGGGAATAATGGTTCTTGTACTCCCTATCTCATGGATTGTTATGAAAAAGGCACTTTATAAACCAGTATGATAATGAGAAGGGAAGAGTTTGTAGACATAGCAAAGATATAGAAG
Organism: Trichosurus vulpecula; assembly: GCF_011100635.1. Classification (NCBI taxonomy): domain Eukaryota; kingdom Metazoa; phylum Chordata; class Mammalia; order Diprotodontia; family Phalangeridae; genus Trichosurus; species Trichosurus vulpecula. The sequence continues at coordinate 378,728,836 of NC_050575.1, read as the reverse complement.
AGAATATAGGGAACATTTAGAAGACTGAGGACAGATGAGTTTGGCTGGAGCACAGAGTGCCTGCAGGGAAGTAATAGGAGATAAGGCAAGAAAGGCATGGAGGCCCCAAAGTGTTCAATCTCTGAATTCTGGGCTTGGGTTTGAGTGAAAGTCAGGAATCCTTTCTTCTCCCATCTCCTTAGCATCTACATGGCCAAAAGGAAACTCAACTTCATAGGTTCTTTGGCAAAGATATTCCTAAGTTTGGAGATTTAGAGCTGGAAGGTACTTTAGAAAACCAAGATGGTCCAACCCCCTCATTTTCCAGATGAGGAAAGTGTCATCAAATCAGGATGAAGAACATAAGTTTTCAGAATGAAAGAAACAAAGTCAGCATGGCTAATGGACAGAGTAATTCAATGTAGGGGCAGCTGGGTGGCACAGTGGGCAGAGCATGAGGCCTGGAATCAGAAAGACTCACCTTGCTAAGTTCAAATCTGGCCTCAGACACTTACTAGTTGTGATATCCTAGGCAAGACCCTGTTTGCCTCAGTTTCTTAATGAGCTGGTGAAGGAAAAGGCAAACCACTCCAGTATCCTCACCAAGAAAATCCAAAATGTGGTCATCAAGTGTCGAAAATGACTGAAAAATGACTGAGGTATTAGATGCCATTAGATCTGGTTTAACCCTTACTCTGGGTCTAACAGTTAGTTTTAAGGGAGTACAGGCAAAGAACTCCAACTCTCTGAGGAAGCAACATGATGCCCTGAATAAAGATCTTGGTCCTGAATGCCTGGGGTCAGTTATCCATGTTGATACTTGTGAACTAAGTGACATTTGGCAAAGTCACTTAACCCTTCTGGGACACAGTTTCTTCTTTTTTTAAAATATCCAGTTAATCCACGTGCTATCCTAGGCTCTGGGGATACAAGTATAAAAGCAAAAAGCTCTCTGCCCTCTAGCTATGTCCATTCAATGGTTCTAATTTCCAAGTCTGTAATTAGGGAATGACATCATAATTCTACCACCAATGGTACATGATTGTTGCACAATTAATTAAATGAGATAATATACATATATGCATATATATACATATATATATAATGTATTTTTTGTGAAAGGAATATTTAGATGTGAGCTATCAATCCAGGGGATAGAGAGAGCCTTCCCACAATTGTGACTCTTCCTTCCAAAGATCCACAGGGTGGTAGGTCTGGAAGGTGACAAAGAACAGAATAGTTGAGCAGGAGGGGACCACCACCACCACCACCACCACCACCACCACCACCACCACCACCATCATCGCAACATTTATTTAGTGCTATGTGCCAGGTACTGCCCTAATAAGCACTTTACCATTGTTATTAGCTGATCCTCACAAGAACTCTGGGAGGTAGGTGTTATTATTATGCCCATTTTCATTTTGCGAATAAGGAAACTGAGGCAAACAGGTTAAATTACAGCTAGTGTCTGAGGCTAGATTTGAACTCAGGTCAGTTTTTCCAGCACTCTAACCACTGCATTACCTAACTGCATTCTCCATACCTTAACTTATAGGATGTTAGAGCATAGAATGTTACAGTAGGAAAAAAATCTTGCAAGGAAGAATATCAGAAGTGGAAGGAAACTTGGAACATGTAATGTTGAAACTCAGAATGTTAGAATCAGATTACACTATGTATGATTCTATATACTATGATTCTATATACAGAGAATGTTTCAGTGGGAAGGGTTCTAAGACTAGGGAATGAAAAACTTAGGACTTGATATGTTTAGAACACAGAATGTTGGAAGGAGTCTTAGGACAAAGCATGCCAGAGTGGAAGGGATGGAACCTTGGCACCAAATAATGTTTAAAGCACAGAATGTTTGGAGGTAGGCAAGATCCAAGAAAACAGAATACCAGATCTAAAAGACCCCTTCAGACATAAAATATTGGAGGAGGACATATCCTTGAAGATCATCTAGTCTAAGACCCTCACGTTAGTAAGAGAAAACAGTCTAAGAGAGTGACATTCCCAAGATCTTCACCTCAATCCCACCTAATGAAGGCTGGGAGTCCAGCTCTCCCCAAGCAGTCTTGGCAGCTCTTCTTGGTACTAGAACCCTTGCTTCTCAGCCCACATACCTTGGTGATGGCCAGGATCTCATCCTCAGATTTGCTTCTAAGGCACTGAACCATGGAGGCAGAATTGTGTCTCTCACAAGCAGACAGATTGGCAATGACCTGCAAAGAATCACCCACAAAGAATTAATATTCTCCTAGAAGAACTCCTGGTCTGTATCACAATAGAGGGATCCTTTCATACTCATTAGTAAGCTAGCAAAGGATCATTTCTGTAGGTAATGATGCAGTCATGGTGAAAAGGAGACCAAGCTGGAATCTGTCTGACTGTCTAAGCGGGTGGGTCCCTCAATTGGGAGCAGGCTCTGTACAGGGCTCAGTGCCAGCCAATGGGGATGGGGTTGGACAGAGGTAGGTTACAAAGACACAGTCCTTGCTCCCAAAAAGTTTACCATTAACTCAGGGAGAAAAGACCTAAATATTCCTAAAGTACATATGATGGGGTCTGGTACATTGCAAAATCCCTGACATTGGCTCAGAGAGCTCAGTTCTGGTCCCAGCTCAGTTACCAACTCATTGTGTGACCTTGGACAAATCACAGAATGACAGAACCAGAGAGGTAAAAGGGGCCTCACAGATCATTCCATCTCACCTCTACTTGGGCCCCCTTGGGGAATGCTTCCTGCTGTTCTGGGGGTGTCAGAGAAGAGAATTTGGAGCTAGAAGGGTCTTTACAAACCATCTAATAAAACCCACTTTTACAGAGGAAGAAACTGAAGCCCCAAGAAGGAAATGCCTGACCTTCAATCACAAGCATAGGGAGAATCAGAGCCAGGAACTGAATCCTCCCTCTCTATGACTCAATTTCCTCCACTGTAAAATGAGGAGGTTGGACTAGATGACCTCTATGGTAACTGTCAGCTTGAACATTCAATTGCATTCCAGTGCACCTTCTTCTAGCCCAGGAAAGCTGAGGTCAATGGGACACTGGGCAATGGGGTTGGGAGGCCAATAAGCCTAAGGAAGGGTAAGGGTGATTGCAATGATCAAAGAACAAGGAACTTACATTCATGATTGTTTCTGAGCTGGAAGAAACCATGCCAGGGAGGGTGGCCACACCGCTCTGCATGATTGCTCTGTGGAACAAGCCTTTGGACATGGGGGACAGAACCTGGGGGAGCAAAGCACAGCAGAGGGGAGGAGGAAGCAGTCATAGGGAGGCCCAGACCCTCCTGCCTTAGCAGAGACAGAGGAGATTGTGAGTCTGAAAGTCAGGACTGTTACTTAACATGCCAGACCCCCAGCCTCTCTCTGGGACCCTGGCCTTTGGGCCCTTTGGCACAGCCAGCCCTATATGATAGTTAGAAAAGGGGGCTAAATATCATTGGCCATGGTCCTGAACTCTCTGGGTGATTCCATAACTGGGTAGGATGAGATGCCCGTGCCCTGTAAAGCAGTAATGCTGTTCCTACGCCATGCCTCCTTATAAGGTCACATTGTTTATTGATTATTGACTATTGCTTGTTTATTGATTATGAGAAAGCCCAGAGTTGCTGTTAGGATTAAATGAGTTCAAATCCAATAGGTTTTCCCACTATAACATGGGAATCTACCACTTTCCCATTGGCTATTTTTTTAAAGCATTTTTCTTCCACTGAAGTCTTCTTCCAGTGCCTTATCACAGCCTGGAGGCTATGTCAGTGATGTGCAAATTCTTGGGGGAGGAGGGCTACTAAGCAGGAAGATCTTTGCCTCTAAGCCCTCTCATGAATTTTGTGTCTGTCATATGAGGGCCAGCCACGCTAAGCTCTCAGAGGCTGTATCAGTAAGATTCATGATCTCCAGGATGACCATGAACTTGTCTGAATGGTTCAGAATTGCAAAGTATGAAAAATTCTCTATGTAGAAGCCAGAGGAAGTAGAATATTTATTTAGACTCCAAAGGATAAAATCCCAAGACTGATAACCTCAATTCGATATAGCGGTAATTATATTCCAAAAACGGTAAGCCCACTGCAGTGTAGCGACAAGGAAATTATAACACAGTATTATAGCAAGGAACCAAATCATTCAGTAACCTTCCCCCCTGCTAGGGCCTTCCTGTAAGCAATCACTCATGAATCCTAACTCTATGCTCAGCAAGCTCTCTCTGCAACTCAGTCTCCTTGGGCTGAATTCAAATCCTGTAACTCTCTGCAGATTCTGCTGCTCTCAGTTCTGGATTCTCTTTATATACAGTCCTGGCCAGCATCTGATTGGCTAGAACTCAGGTCTCTGATTGGCTGAATTCATTATTGGCTAGAACTCAGTGCACATACTATTGGCTCTGGTCTTAGCAACAACCCTTAGGGCTCTGAGGGCTTCTCATCTGTAGTAAATGGAGGCTTTAGTACTACTTATGAACAAAGATATAATCAAGCTTTCCCACCTAGCCCCACCTGAGGCCTGTTGAATGGGTGGGGAAGATCTCTGATCACATTAATACTACAGAGGCTCATTGGCAAAGACTGGAGAGAGCAGATCTGCAGTCGCAGCTGGTCATAAAGGCCACCTGGGAAGAGATACAGCTCAGGGGTGAAAGTGGTGATGCATTGGGCCTTGAATCATTTCATCATCATCCTGATTTTTATTTCGCTCTTACTTGAATTTGTTAGCAAAGCCTTTAACAAGGAATAACTCATCTTCTACCTCTATCTCTAAGAGGAAGAAGGGCCAAATGATTCATTGGGATTAGGGCAGGGGAGTATAGTGGCATCTCCAAATGAAAGTCAAGGGCAGTGCCATCCTTAGAGAAAGAAGTCAGCAGTCCCAATGGTTCTGAAAAGGGGGAGGATAAGAGAAGAAAAAAATCTCAGGGTCATGAGACTAGTTTTGGCTACAAGAGGCCCCTTCAGTCTGGGGTCATGTCTTTACCACTTACATGTGAGGAAACACTTGTTCCCCCAGTAGACTCCCCAACGATAGTCACACGGCCAGGATCTCCTCCAAAGTGGGCAATGTTCTTCTGGACCCACCTCAGGGCAGCCACCTGATCCAGGTACCCCCAGTTGCCAGGTGCATGCTCATCCCCAGTGCTGAAAGCCAGATATTAGACAAGGTTGGAGATTCTGAAATAGAGCACCAGGTTCATTGGATTTTGAGATTTAAAGATCATCTCATCCAGCTGGATGATGCAGTGGATAGACTGCTAGAACTAGACCTGGCAGAACCAGTGTTCATCTACTAGCTGTGTGACCATGGTTTTGTAACTTAGTCACAACTGCCTCAGTTACCTCATCTGGAGAATGGGGATAATAAGGGCATGTATCTCTCAGAGTTGTTGCAGGGATAAAATGAGACACTATAAAGTGCTTTGTAAACCTTAAAGGACCATACAAATGCTAGTTTTTGTTGGTCTTCTTGTTTTACAGATGCAAACTGGTGAGACAGATCTTGAATTCCCTCACCTGAAGGATTCCCAGTGTAGGCCTCTTTAGTGGCTCCCTGGGTCTTCCAGGGGAAGCCTCCACTATGTTGCTTTCTTCCCTCCCAGCTTACTCCCTCATCTCTTTCACCTCCCCACCAACTGCTTTTCCCCCACACTCCCTTCCTCCTCCTTTTTTAGCTCTCCTTTCTGTTTTGTCTTCAATCAGAATGTCAAGTCTAGAAACATTTACTGAGCACCTACTGTGTGCCCAGCACTGTACCAAGCTCTGGGCATACAGAAAAGGTAAACACAGGCCCTGCCCTCGAGGAGATTACATTTTGATGGGGGAGACAGCATGCCAACAGCTGTGCCCAAACCAGATGTATACAGGATAGATTGGGGATGATCCTGGAGGGAAGGTCCTGAGAGTAAGTGAGATAGGGAGAGGCTTCTTCCAGAAAGTGGGATTAGCACTGAGTCCTGAAGGAAGCCAGAATGAGGAGGAGTGAAAATGAACAGATTCTTTGGAGTATCTTATTCAAGGATCAGGAAGGAGGCAGAGAATGTGGAGGAGCCTGAGCAGACTAGAAGTAGGAGGAGGGCAGGCTTCCTTCCAAGAACTCTGCAATCCAGCAACATCACCCTCCTTGCTGTCCTCACCCACAACTCTCTACCTCCCAAGTTCCACTTTCACTGGCTATCCCCATGATGGGATTTCCTTGAAGGAATCTGAGACAGCTCTAATCCCACCTTCTTCCAGAGATCTCACTTTTCCTCCTCCCCCTCACCCAAAAAGCCCTCACTGCCAGGGCCTTCTAGAGCAAGGACCCCAGTTTAAGGCTTTATAGAAAATCGGTCCTGGGGAAGCTAGGAGAAGAGTGAGATTTTTTGAAAGCAACACACACACACACACACACACACACACACACACACCTGCCTTGACAGACAGAAGTTCAGGGCATTCAGGCAAGAGAATTGTACAGTGGTAAGGTGAGTATGCACTCAGAATGGGGTCTGAGCACCTCAGTCTTAACCCTTGAAGGAAGGTTTGTTTGGGACAATCAGCACCACATTTGAGAGAGGGGAATCTTAATCAGACCCTGATGTGGTGGGGAAATTCCCCAGGATTTTTTTATTGATGTGGGACTCAGGGACTCCAAGAGTGGGTGCCAGCACACAGCCATGCAGTCAGCTGGGAGCCCATTCAGGAGTTAAGGTTACTCACAGGATCAGAATAAGTCAGGGCATGTGAAAGTACTGGTTGTCTGTTACTGCTTAAATGTTTTATGGTCCTGAGGACCACTTACCCTGTGACTCCATCATTTATAACAACAATGTGGCGCAATGTATTTCAAAAATCACAATTGTCACACTTTCCTTCTGAGATTACTTCTCCTTTCGTTGTACATATTTTGTATCTTTTTGGCTGTGTACATGTTATCTCCCATTAGAACTGAACTGCCTGAGGGTAAGAATTGACTTTCTTTTGTATCCCAATTTCTTAATACAGTGGTTGGCATATAATTAGTGCGTAGAAATGCTTGTTAACTGACTGATTGAATGAATAGGGGGTGACGGTCTGACCAGTGCTGTTGGAAGATCACTAAGAGCTGAGTAAAGAATGAACTGTTGCAGGGTGGGAAGAGGCAAGGAACCCAACCAAGCAGGCACTGTTAGACCAAGTGTAAGGCGGTGAGAGGTGCACTAGAGTGGTCGTAGTGCCAGAGGAGAAAAGTGGCTGTACATGAGAGATGTAGCAAGGGCAGAATGAATAGACTTCACAAGAGATTGGATATAGGGGATAAGAGAGTGAGTAACAGACCATGACCCCTAGATCACAAGCCCAGGTGACTGAGAGGATGATGTTGCCTTTAACAAACAATAGGGGCATTATGACAAGAAGAGGGCTTGGTGGGAAAGAGAAACCATTTTGGAAATGTTGAGTTTATAATGCATTTCAGACATGCATTTTGAGATAGTTGATATGGGATATTGTAGCTCTGGTCTGGAGACTGGAAGCCAGAGTAGAGAGGGTGAAGAGAGTAAGAGAAAAGAATCAAGCCACCTAGCCATAAAAGGGAGGAGATTTATGAGATAATAGCTAGTTCGGATGGATGGATGGATGGTAGGTATTAGGGAAGCAGCCATGATGAGGAAAGAAAGGGAGTGATAGAAAGGGCAATCTTCTAGAGAAGACTGGATGGGAGCGTATCATTTGTGCCTATAGAAAGCTTTGCCTCAGTGAAGAAAAGGTGCACTTCATGTAAGTAAGTGGTTAAGGAGGAGGGAGTAACAGAAGACATCTGGTCATTGTGAGATAAGGAGGATGGGATATGAGGGAGCTTAGTGAATGGCCTCATTTTTTCCCACAGCAACATATAAAGCAAGGTTCTGAGTTGAGATGGTGAGGGGAGGAGGAGCCATGAGATATTGGAGGAGGATAGCAAAGGTTTAGCAAAGCCATTCTGCTGAGTGACATAGTAAATTGATTCCAGAGGTGAAGAAAGATTGCCTTGCCATAGTGAGGACCCAGTTAAGGTTCTGGAACATTAATCTGTAAGGACCCAGGCAAGATAGTTTCATGATTTTCTGTATCTTCATTCAGCAGTTTGCAAAGAAGAGAAAAAGCAGTGCATGATGGGACTTGTACAAAGCTGAGGTTTGGCAGGGAAAGATTTGTCATAAGAGAAGGGGTCAGTGCAGAGATGAAGTGGTTCACTAAAGGGTTAAGAAGGAGAGGGAATGATAGTATATCTAGGCTGAGATGATGTCCTAGGAAAGAACTGATAGGTGGAGGGATTGAAGGTCAAGGTGAGTATGAAGAACAGGTTTAAGGGTTACGAGGCAGAGAGATTAGTGGAAGGATAAGAGATTATTACTAGATAGAACAATTTCAGAATTAATGAACATAGAATTGGAACACTCATGAGTCAGAGTAAAACCAAGCATATTACCATCTCTGTATATATCTGACTTGGCGGTGGAGGAGTAGGTTATGAGAAATGAATACACTGAGGAATGGAGAGTTAGAATGTTTAAGAGAACATCAAGATGAATGTTGAAGTCCCTCAGTATGGAGATGGAAGTTGGGAGAGAGAGAAAGACTGTAAAGAAGGCACTGAACTCATTGAGAAAGGAAGGGGAGTGCCTCAGAGGACAGTAAATAACAGCTATTAGAGTCTTGATTGTGTGATAAACATGAATTGGACGAACCTCAAAGGAGGAAAAGTCGCTGAGTGATTATGGTTGATGGAGAGTCTGGAAGTGGTAGTAGGAAACAAGAGTATTTTGGCTTCCGTGTGGTGGAGGCATGAATGAAAATGCGAATTGTGCTGTAAATGGTGACCAAGAAAGCTGAGTCATCAGAAAAAAGTCAGGGCTTGGTGAGTATGAGTAGAGAGAAGGGGTAAGAATGGAAAGGGTTAAAGATTAAAACACATTTGTTAGTTATGGGTCAGGCATTTCAGAGAGCACAGTGAAAGGGGTAGGTAGCTTTAGAGTTACATTACAGAAAATTGGTACTTGGAAAACTGATGTCATCATGAGCTTTATTACAGCACAGCAAGCTGGGGTTAGGATAACACAGTAGGACCATCTTGTTTTCTTGTTTTCTATCCACAGAATTTAGTATGGTACCTGGTACTTAATAAATGGTTTATTTACCTGCCTGTTTGTCTGCTAGTCTACTTATCCATCCATCATCATCTGTCTCCCTCTCTATCCAGAATCTGAGGCCAAGGGAGAAGTGAATTTATCTGTCATGAGAAGCAAGGCCATAATTTGAAATTGGGTCCCCAGCCCACAAATCTGGTAGGTTTTTTTTTTTTTTACTATATCATGATTAGCTTGTGGGGAAGGCAAGAGATATGTTGTCTAATCAGGAAATTATGTGTGTCATCATTCAATCACTGAGAGATCTGGAAGCTCATCAGGGGCAAAATACTTGTACTTACATTTTACTGGGGTCACATCTCACCTGAAGAACCCAAGGACACCCAGTCTGTACTGGATGTTGACCACTACCACATTCTGGGAGGCAGACAATATAGAGCCTTCATATATGGAAGCACCGCCAGAAACAAGACTGCCACCATGGATCCACACCATCACCTGTATAAGTTAGACATCGTTTTCCTTACAGGAACAAATCGCACCAAGCATGGCTCTCCTGCTTTCTTGCTCAATAGAAAAAATATTGTATCCTCTTATCTTATGACCCAGGATAAAGCCGCTCTAAATGTGAGTGAATTAACTTGCCAAGAGTTGACAAGATATGCATTAAAGCTACTCTCAGGTAATAGCCCTCTTGGCTTGATTCAGAGGCAGTTCAGATCCTCCTTGGAATCTTCCTGGCAGAATCAGCTCCCTGATGTCCTCCTGCTGCCAAAGATATACATGGAGCAAAAGAGCATCTCTTAAAGGATCCTTGTTCCCCCCAGAAGAGCAAAAGAGGCAGGACTCCCTTCTAAAGGACACAGGTCCAGACAATAGAGAAGCCACCCTGGGCAATAAGCTCTTCATGTCACGTCATGTCGTGAGTGTTTCAACTGTGGCCCAGGAAACCTTTGTTTGTAACAGTATCTGCTCTCCGAAATCCAAGATAAGCTGCTAGAAAAGATTATCAGCACTAGCGTAGGCCTTCTGTTGGTTCTTTTAAAAATTAATTTATTTTATTTTTAATTTATAGAATAAAACAAGGAATTTTATGACATAGAGCAATAAAGATGATTGCATGTGAAAGTGAAAGCTAACTATGTATAACTTGCTATTCCTTTTAAATATACAAGCATGATTGTGACCCAGTATGGGGTTTTCTTAGCAAGCCTGCTGGAGTGGTTTGCCATTTCCTTCTCCAGTGGATTCAGACAAACAGAGGTTCAGTGATTTGCCCAGGGTGACACATATAATGGGTCCCTGGGGGCAGATCTGAAGTCAGGTCTTCCTGACTCTAGGCCCAGTGCTATAGCCAGTTCTAAGAGTATAATGCTGGTCTAGGAACAGATCTTATAATCTCTATTTTTAAAGTTACAAAAGGAGACTGCCTCATACTGTTCAGTTAACACCACAGTGTTTTGAAAGCATAGTTCCTTTTGTGTATGCATTGGGATGCTGCATGCCCAGGAGGCCCAGAGAGCTGAAGGGGGTGTTGCTCACATGGGAAGATTCTTTCCCTTCTATGGAATGTAGTAAGTGATTGGTTGGAATTCTGTGGGCATTTTTGGGCATCAGGAAGTAGACAGATTGCTGCTCTATGAGCAAATGCAATGAATCAAATCCTGGACACTGAGAGGGTCAGAGCATGGTCTGGCCATGGTAAGGGCACACATTTTGCTATGAGTACCTGGGTGCATGGAGGCAACAGGGAGCCCTTCATACATGTAGATTTGCCTTGGGCCTCCTTCCCTTGTGTGATCATGTTGGGGGGTATGACTGTGTACCCAGAATTCTGGCTCAGGCAGGATAATGGGATCATAAGTTTTAGAGCTGAAAGTGATTTTAGAGACTGCCTAGTGCAACATCCCCATTTGTCAGAAGAGGAAACTGAGGCCCAGAGAAGTTAAGTGACTTGCAGAATATCATACAGCTAGTAAGTGGCAGAACTCTTCCCTACACTCTGTGGTTTGGTTGCTATTACAAGCATCTCCCCTCCAACCCTCCATACAAAACATAAAGCTTTGAGTAGAAACATTGAAGAATACTGTAAGATTATATTCTTTCTGGTATAGCTGATTCGAATCCAGTCCTACTGAGCTTTGCTGGAACAAGCTCAGTTTCTCTTGGACAAAAGTTCTCTGCCCCATGGAACCAGGCAACCTCACATCTCCCCCAGGTCACCCCTTCCTTCCAGGTGCCCCTTAGTCTCCTGGAGCCAATGGAAATTCATTCCCTGTTTCCCTTTGCAGGGCCAGCATGGGTGGCATTTCCTCCAGTTTTCTCATCCTCCAAGCCCTAGAGTATTCCAAAGCCTAAACTCCTTCTATGAAAACAACTCTGATAATCTTATATTTTGGAACTAGCTCTGACTTTGTGTATATTCATTCATTCAATACATTTACTGAGCACCTAATATGTGCCATGCTCTATGATACATATCTTGAATAAGAATAGGTCCCTGCCCTCAAAGAACTTTCAGTCAACAAGAAGCCAAGGGTAGGATATGGATCCAAAAACTAAAATGCAGGCTGATATAGTCTGTATTGGGGCAGCTAGGTGGCACAGTGGGTAGAGTGCTGGGTCTGGAGTCAGAAGATTCATCTTGATAAGTTGAAATCTGGCATCAGACACTTACAAGTGGGGTGACCCTGGGCAATTTCCTTAACCTTGGTTGCCTCAGTTTTCTCATCTGTCAGATGAGCTAGAAAAAGAAGTGACAAACCACTCCAGCGTCTTTGCCAAGAAAACCCCAAATGGGGTCATGAAGAGACAGACACAACTGAATGACGACTGAACAACAGCAACATAGTCTGTATGAAGGGCCATAATGTATATGATAAGTACCACAAGGGAGATTCAAAATAATGTTAATGTAGCACAGAGGAGAGAGAAACACACCTCTATGTATCCCCAACACTAAGGAGAAGGGCTCCAGATTTGTAGAAATGGTAGTTGAGTTGAATATTGGTTTCCTGAGGTTCAGAGAAGGCTTCTTGGGCAGATGACATTTGAGCACTTTGGTTCACTATAGTTTATGTTAAGAAATGAAGCCTGTTATAGATGTTAGAGGGGTAGCCTTGGAGTGAGAAGGACAGGGTTCAAATCCTGCCTTGGACACATAGGAGATATGTGCCACAAAAAATGTCCTTAGCATCTCAGTTCACCAGACAAGCCAAGATTCTATGTAGCAAAAGAGGTGCCCAGCTTCATCAACAGAGAGAGTTTCCACATAGTGAAGTTCCTTACAACAATGAATGATAGCTCTGGACAGGATCAAGAAGTATTTGGAAGGTCTCACTTTAGCAATGCCTTGCTCTGTCCTTTAACAATAATAATGTGTAGCAGAAATTGATACCATTCCAGATCATGGAACCAATTCCCTGAAGTTATTTCAGTCATTTTCAGTCATGTCCAACTCTCCATGACCCCATTTGGGGTTTTCTTGGCAGAGGTAGTGGAGTGGTTTGCCATTTCCTTCTCTAGCTTATTTTACAGATGAAGAAACTGAGGCAAACAGGATGAAGTGATTTGTCGAGGATCACACTGCTAATAAGTGTCTGAGGCCAGATCTGAACTCAGAAAAATGAACCTTCCTGACTCCAGGCCTGGTATTCTATCCACTGTGCCACCTAGATGCCTTGAAGTAATGAGGCCGATTTCAGCCTCATAGATGGAACAATGTGAGTTGTTGCCCCAGAGTAGAGTGGATTACCTTGAGAACTAGTAATCTCCCTGACCCTGACAACCTCATGGAAGGCTGGATGATTTGTCAAAGATATTTAGAGAGGATGACTGTTTCCATGCTCGTGGGAAGAGGTCACCTTCAAGGTCCTGCCCAGTTATATGATGCCTTAGGATTATCATCCCCTGCTGTGGAAGTTACAGAGATCTAGCTTACCGGCAATCTGGCCCCCTCCTTTGTGTGCACAGGAACATAGATATTGAGGTACAAACAGTCTTCAGAATTGGCAGTAATAGGGATGTCAACTTTCACAGCCCTTGACTTTTTTTCTAGGGTAGCAACATCCTGCAAACACCTGGAAAACACAAGAGATGACAAATCTAAATAGAATCCTGTGGAGAAAACAAAAATAATAACTGAGTGCTTTGAGGTTTGCAAAGCACTTTACAAACATGACCTCATTTGACCCTCACAATACCCTTGAGAAGCAAGTACTGTTACTATCCCTATTTTACAGGTGAAGAAACTGAGGCAGCAAAGCTGCAGTGTCTTGCCACCATTTCACCACTTCTTATACAGTGTTTTTTCATGCTGATTGTTTATTGAACTGTTTGGGTTTGTCTGTGATTTTTAGGTTGAAAGCAAAGCCTTTTTTAAAATAAAAAAATCCTGGAAACCATTGAGATATTAGTAACAGGTGAACACATCACAGGGTGTGAATGTCATGGAATATGGTTGCTCTGTAAGAGGATGGATGTGAGGAAGTCAGACAACCTGCTGCAGATCAATGAATGTCAAGCTTGACCAGGACAGACCATGACTAGGAGCATTTTACTAGGAGCGCTACTGCTGCCACTGTGTCAGGGGGATTGTCTTTATTCCAGAGGAGCATTATGGTGGAGGGTAGGAGGCAGGCTGGGGCATGGAAAGGGGAATAAGTGTGGACTCCAAAGCAAAAGGCATAAAACTACTTAAAAAACAAAGGGACAGGGGTCAGATTCAATGACCTCCAGATTTTTGAGCCTTTTAGTCTGTGAATTCTGGTTTTATTATTTACTGTCTTTGTGACCTTGGGTGAGTCACTTAATCTCTGTTCAGTTGCATCTGACTCTTCATGACCCTTTATGGGGTTTTTGTGGCAGAGATAATGAAGCAGTTTATCATTTCCTTCTCTAGCTCATTTTACAGATGAGGACACTCAGGCAAACAGGGTGAAGTGATTTGTCTAGAGTCACACAGCTAGGAAGTGTCTGAGGCCAAATTTGAACTCAGGACTTTCTGACTCCAGGCCCAGTATTCTATCCTCTGAGCCAGCTAGTTCCCTCTAATCTTTGTTAGTGTTTGTTTTCCTATCTGTACCAATATGTGTACCAGCTACCTCACAGTATTTTTCTGAATTCTGTTATTCTCTAAAATCCAAATAAATGTGAACCATTATCCTCAAGCAGTCATTTGAGGCCTCACAGTCCATGGGGAGATTCAGAACATTCATTCCTTCAACAAATATTTAACACATGTCTACTGTGTGCAGAGCACTTGGAGCCAAAATTTGGGTAAGGCATGATGGTGTGCTTTGCTTGTCTGGTAAGAAAGGGATAGAAGAAGGTGCTTACATGGGTGGATGAGCAGTGGCATCTCTCACATTGCTCCATGAATCTGATGGCTGTGGAGGAGAAAACCTCAGGGCCCCCACAGGGGGTTTGGCAAAGGGGATTCCCAGGAAAACATTGACAGCTTTATCAGTCCCCTTGATACGGATTTGAGTCCCTTGGATCTGTCCAGACTCAGTGGTCCTGATGAGCTCATCTGCATGATGCCCTGTGAACAAAGGGGAGAGGAAACTTCAGGGCCAGAGGGCTGAACTGATGTTCAAATGCCCCATCTACCTGTGCCCTCTCCTAACATTTTTTCATTAGATGGGAATGCAACCATTCTATTTACACCATGATTCTACTCATTTCCCTTAGAGATCTCTAGCGACGGGGAACTTAGTCCAGAGAAGGGCCATTTGCACTTTTGAGCTCTTGCACTGACTGAGGAGCTGTCCAGCTTTGGCGATCCAGAGTCTCAAGATCAAAGCAACTACTCCCCGACAATCCCACCCCAGCCCAGCTTAGGAAACCACAGAGATAAAAATCAGTGCCATATGGTTTATCAGTGTCATCCAACTAAACAAAGGCTTATCAAGTACCTACCATGGGCGGTGCCCTCAGCTCTGAACTGACGATAAAGTGGCATGAATTTATAGCCTCTTAGAGGACAACGACCTGTGCACCAATAACTAGGAATGTAATTGAGAACTATAAAGGAGAGATCCTGGCAAAGAGCTAGGAAAAGATATCAGGAGGTTCAGCAAAAGTTCTGCATCAAGTGGCAGGGCCCAGGCTGGGTCTTTAATGAAGAGTATTCAACAGAGCTAGACTGGGGGAAGTGCTTACAGGACCTGGGAAAGACAGCAGACAAAGAAGGGAGATGGAAGATGGGAGGAGAAGAAAGGCAGATGGAAAGTGGTTACAGTGGGCTAGAGTATGTGTCAGGAAGACTCGTCTTCCTGATTTCCAATCCAGCCTCAGACACTTAACAGTTGTGTGACCCGGGGCAAATCACTTCACCTGTTTCCCACTGGTTTCTTCATTTGTCAAATGAGCTAGAGAAGGAAATGGCAAAACAAACTCCAGTATCTTTAACAAGAAAACTCCAAATGGGGTCACTATGACTAAGACATGACTGAAAATGATAGACCAACAACACAACAAATGTGAATAGAATAGTAGGTGATAAGACTGGGTGCACGGAGTACCAGATTTGGGCTCAGAGGACAAGGGTTCAAATCACAGCTTTCCCATTTACTCCCTCAATGAACTTGTTACAATTCCTTTCCCTTACCTAAGCCTGTTTCTCTTCTTTGATTAAATGGGAAAAGGGCATCGAATTCAATGGTCTTTAAGATTTCTCCCAGCTTGCCATCCTTGAGTCCAAGAGCTACAGACTGCTCAACTGTCAGGGCACATGGCCAAACTCTACCCGGATCAGAAGTAGAAGGGACAGGTGTGCCTCTGAAAGATTAGCATTCCCCTTTTGAATCCCAAAGGAGATCAAAGTATAGCCCAGTATAGAATGCATGAGAGTGACTTTAATATGCATCAGGTAGACTTCAGTTTCTCTTCTATAAAAATGGTGGTTTGGGAGGATGAAAATAAAGAGATAACCCGAAGCCTCGACTTTCTGGGATAAGAACTCAGTATTTGACAAAAACTGCTGGGAAAACTGGAAAATAGTATGGCAGAAACTAGTCATAGTTAACATCTCACACCATGTACTAAGATAAGGTCAAAATGAATTCATGATTTAGACATAAATGGTGATACCATATGCAAATTAGGAGAGCAAGGAATAATTTCCCTGTCAGATCTATGGAGAAGGGAACAATTTATGACCAAACAAGAGCTAGAGAACATTATGAAATGCAAAATGGATCATTTGGATTACATTAAATTTAAAATGTTTTGCACAAACAAACCCAACACAGTTAAAATTATAAGGAAAGTAGAAGGAAGGGAAACAATTTTTAGAGCAAGTACTTCTGATAAACTCATTTCTCAAATATGTAGAGAACTACCCCACATTTATATGAATACAACTCATTCCCCAATTGACAAAAGGTCAAAGGATATGAACAGGCTGTTTTCAGATGAATAAATGAAAGCTTTCTATAGTCATAGGAAAAAATGATCTAAATTACTATTGATTAGAGAAATTCCAATTAGAACAGCTCTGAGGTACCACCTCACACCTATCAGATTGGCTAATATGATAGAAAAGGAAAATGAGAAATGTTAGAGATGTGGGATAATTGGGTCACTAATGTACTATTGTTGGAGTTGTGAACTGATCCAAGCATTTTGGAAAGCATTTGTAACTTTGCCCAAAAAGCAATCAAACTGTTCATACCCTGTGATCCATCAATGCCACTACTAGGTCTGTAACCCAAAGAGATCATAAAAAGGGAAAAGACCTGACATGTACAAAGATGTTTATAGCAGCTCTTTTTGTGGTGGCAAATAATTGGAAATTAAGGGGATGCCCATCAATTGGGCAATGGCTGAACAAGTTGTGGTATATGAATGTGATGGAGTACTGCTGTGCTAGAAATTATGCTGAGTTAAATGAACAGAACCAGGAGAACATTGGGCACAGTAACAGCAAAATTGTACAATGATCAACTATAGTTGACTTAGCTCTTCTCACTGACACAATGATCCAAAGCAATTCCAAAAGACTCATCCGGAGAAAGAACTATGAAGTCTGCATGCAGATCAAAGCATACTATTTTCACTGTGTGTGTCTGTGTGTGTGTGTCCTATACCTTTTGTTCTGTTTCTTCTTTCCCAACATGGCTAATATAGGTATATGTTTACATGATTGCACATATGTAACCCCTATCAGATTGCTTACCATCTTGGGAAGAAGAGATGGGTGAAAGGGGCAGGGGTGAGAAAAAATTTGAAACTCAAAATCTTATAAAAATGAATGTTGAAAACTCTCTTTATATGTCATTGGAAAAATAAATTACTAATTTCTGAAAGAAAGAAAGAAGGAAAAAAGAAAGAAAGAAAGAAGCAAAGAAAGACAGAAAGAAAAAAGGAAGGAAGAAAAAAGATAGGAAGAAAGAAAGAAAGAGAAAATAAATAAATATATAAGCTGCGCCACATTTTCTCATGTAGAAGCTGAGGTCCTATTTCCAGTCTGCAAAATGATCCTCCCCCATTCTTACTCTCATCTATGTCCTTGAGAATGACTCAGCTTTTCCTCTCTCCTTACCCCCACACCAGTGGCTAATAGAAGAGTTTCTATTTATAATACAGATAGAGGGCATCAACTTCTCAGTAGGAAACCAAGTTTCACCCCCTGAAATCAAACTAGCAATAATCCTTCACCCCTAGCCCACTCAGCCAATCAGTCAGAGTGGGCAGCAAGAGAACAAACAATGTACAGGCCCCATATCTAAAAAGGACTCCTCCTATGTCCCCCCAGAAATCATTCCCTACTCTGGGTCAGCCAGGCAGAGCTGCTCACCTTGGGCTTGAATTAGGAGGCCTAGGAACCCCAAAGTCAGGACCTTGGGCAGCAGCGAAGTCTTCCACATCTTTCCCTCTGCAATCTCCTGTTTGTGCCTAATCAAATCCCAGGTCTGGCCTTTAACACTAAAAGAATTGGATCAAAGGGCACTCCAGGGGGTGGAGCCAAAATGGCAGCTGGAAAGCAGGGACTTGTTTAAGTTCTCATCCAAATCCCTCCAAACACTTGTAAAAATGGCTCTGAACAAACTCTAGAGCTGCGGAACCCATGAAATACCAGAAGGAAACAGATCTCCAGCCCAGGAGAGCCTGGATAGTCTCTGGGAAGGGTCTATCACATAGTGCTGGGAGTGGAGCGCAGCTCAGCATGGGGCACACCAGGACAGACCAGACATGGAGTCAGATGGCCAGAACAGGTCTTAGGGCCATGAATCATTGAGTTGTGGCAGTTACCAGACTTCTCAACCCACAAACACCAAAGAGCAGGTTAGTGGGAAACTGCAGGATTGAGTTTAGAGTGCTCTGGTCCCACCCCTGGGGTGGCGGCGGTGGTGCAGTGGTGGCAGTGGCAGCAGCAGGAAGCTCCTGAGGCTGCTTCCAGAGCTCCAGCATCAGCTGATTCCCGAGTAGTCCCTGGCTCACGCAGTGGGAGGAATCTAGCAGCCCATCAAATTGGGAGTGCAAAGAGAGCTTTCTGAGCACAGAGGCAGTTTCTCTTGCTGTGCCCTGCTTGGATCTGGATTGAGATCCTGGTTGGTGGTTCTTATGGGAGGAGGAGCGCTGCTGAGACAGAACATGCAGTGACAGTGGAGTAGAAGTAGCTCTGAAAACAGCAGTGCTTGGACCCTAAAGCTTGGGACAAAGTACTCTCTACTCTACAAGCAGTCATACCCTGACAAAAAGCCCAAGGGTCAAGTAGTTGGCTGGGAACATGAACAGGCAGCAAAAATGGACTCAGGCTCAAACTCAGACTCAAACTCAAACTCTAGATTCCTTTTTTGGTGACAAAGAAGATCAAAATATACAGCTAGAAGAAGTCAACAAAGTCGAAGAGCCTACATCAAAAACCTCCAAGAAAAACATGAACTGCTCTCAGGCCATGGAAGAGCTCAAAAAGGATTTGGAAAAGCAAGTTAAGAGAAGTAGAGGAAAAATTGGAATGAGAAATGAGAGTGATGCTAAAGGAGACACAAAAAATACTGAAGAAAACAACACCTTAAACACTCTAGACTAATCCAAATGTCAAAAGAGCTCCAAAAAAACCAATGAGGAGAAGAATGCCTTGAAAGGCAGAATAAGCCAAATGGAAAAGGAGTTCCAAAAGACGACTGAAGAAAATACCACCTTAAAAATTAGATTGGAGCAAGTGGAAGCTAGTGACTTGATGAGAAATCAAGATATTATAAAACAGAAACAAAGGACTGAAAAATGGAAGACAATTGAAATATCTCATTGGAAAAACCACTGACCTGGAGAATAGATCCAGGAGAGATAGTTTAAAAATTATTGGACTACCTGAAAGCCATGATCAAAAAAAAGAGCCTAGACATCATCTTTCAAGAAATTATCATAGAAAACTGCCCTGATATTCTAGAACCAGAGGGTAAAATAGAAATTTTTTTCTTTTTTTTTACATTTATTTAATATATTTAGTTTTCAGCATTGATTTCCACAAGAATCCGAACCACAAATTCTCCCCCCATCTCCACCCCCCCCACTCCAAGATGGCGTACACTCCGGTTGCCCCACTCCCCAATCAGCTCTCCCTTCTGTCACCCCACTCCCCTCAAATCACCCTCTCCCTCCCCCTCCTGCAGGGCAAGATAAATCTCTCCGCCCCATTGCCCATGCATCCCACCTCCTAGTTGCATGCAAAAACTCCTTTTTTGTTTGTTTTTGAACATCTGTTTCCAAAACCCTGAGTTCCAAACTCTCTCCCCTCTTCCCTCCCCACCCACCCTCCCCCAAGAGGGCAAGCAACTTAGCACAGGCCACATGTGCACCACCATGCAAAACCCTTCCACAACACCCATGTTGTGAAAGACCAACTACACATTGCTCCCTCCTAACCTACCCACTCGCACCGAACCCTCTCCCCTGACCCTGTCCCTTTCTGAAAGGGTCTGTCTCTGACCACATCCATCCTCCACCTGCCCCCCCATCATCCCTCCCCCCCCATATCTTCTTCCTCCTTCCCTCCCGAGGGGCAAGACACCCAACTGAGTGTGTACGGAATTCTCCCCTCAGGTCAAATCCTACAAGAGCAAGACTCACCCCTCCCCAGCCGCTCCCCCCCCCAGAACTGCCCCCTCCCACCACCTTCATGAGAGATAATCCATCCCACTCCACCTCTCCCTCTCTCCCTCCCTCAGTACACCCCTCTCCCATCCCTCAACTTTACCCTATTCCTAGATATCATCCCCTCACACTCAACCCACCCCGTGCCCTCTGTCCATATATATATATATACACATACACACACACATATATGTACATACATATACATGCATATATACACATACACATAATACACACACATATATGCATGCATACACACACACATATATATACATACCCAGAGACACACACACACACACACACACACACACACACACACACATATATATATATATATATATATACATACCTATATATACATACATATATACATGCATATTCCTTTCAGCCACCCCAATACTGAGGTCTCATGAATCACACACATCATCTTTCCAAGTAGGAATGTAAACAAAACAGTTCAACTTCAGTAAGTCCCTTGGGATTTCTCTTTCTTGTTTACCTTTTCATGCTTCTCTTGATTCTTGTGTTTGAAAGTCAGATTTTCTGTTTAGCTCTGGTCTTCACTGAGAAAGCTTGAAAGTCCTCTATTTTGTTGATAATCTATATTTTACCTTGGAGCATGATACTCAGCTTTGCTGGGTAGGTGATTCTTGGTTTTAATCCTAGCTCCACTGACCTCCAGGATATCATATTCCAAGCCCTTTGATTCCTTAAGGTAGAAGTTGCTAGATCCTGTATTACTCTGATTGTGTTTCCACAATACTCAAATTGTTTCTTTCTGACTGCTTGCAGTATTTTCTCCTTCATCTGGGAGCTCTGGAATTTGGCAACAATATTCCTAGGAGGTTTCTTTTTGGAATCTTTTTGAGGAGGTGATCTTTGGATTCTTTCAATTTCTATTTTACCCTCTGGCTCTAGAATATCAGGGCAGTTCTCCTTGATAATTTCTTGAAAGATGATATCTTTTTGTGCCGAAAGAAAGTGAGTGAGACCCGGATATAAATTTAGATGTGGATTTATTGAAGTGCGCGACTGTTCGGAGCAATTACTCAAATTGAACAGCCCTGAATAAAGGGCGAGAAAGGGTATTTAAAGGGAAAGAACACAATTAGATTTCTGTGGAGATGGGGACACAAACAGTAGGACAAGCTGAGGCAGGATTATTACCGTGGAGAAGGGAACACAAACAGTGGGGTCCGTGGAGATGGGAGGAAAAACAGTGGGGTGAGCTGGGGCAAGATGGAGCAACTGGAGAGTGGGGCAGGGCATAACATTCCCCACTTCTGTTTTTTTAAGTGGGTCAATTCTTTGACAGATTCTCAGGGAATCTGTCACAAGAATCAGGGGGACTGGGATTTGCAAATCGGTAATGGAGATCCCTAATCAATAGCAGTTTAACAGAGTTTATGCAGGACTTGACAAATTGCAAAACACGATTAATGCAGTTTGACAGAGTTTATGCAGGACTTGACAAATTGCAAAACATGATTAATGATCAGGGGCCCACAACCAGAGGTGTAATGAAGAGGACGAGGGGGCCAGCCAGGGTCGTCACCAGGGTAGTGAGCCAAGGGGATCTATGAAACAGGGACTGATACCAGTTCTCAGAGTTTTTCAGCTCCTTTTGTCTATTGGCAATATTTTGGCGTACCAGCCTCAGGCTTTCGTTTCTCGCATCCCCTGTTTTCTCCCGTCTTCAACATAAATCAGTCTCCCCCCACAACTTGACTTTAATTGATGGGTATTTCTCCTTACGGTGTTAAACTTTAACCAGACTATGGATACATAGCTTGCTCTGCTCCCCCCTCAGGAATGCCAATGTGATAAGGAGGGGCAAGGGGGAGTTTACTGACTGCTGCTGCAGTAGCCGACAGGCTACTCTCACTCACTCACGGACACACACACACACACACACACACACACACACACACACAGAGGCACAAACAGACAGACAAAAAACACACAAATACAAAACAGAGAGACACCCCAGGACAGATACCAGAAACCAGAACAGGTAGAGGCTGGACAGTCTCCAGCATGCCTGGGAGTTCTGTGCTTCTTCAGAAGGACTGTCAGACTGATTAGATATATCTCCCAGCCTTACTGACTGCTAAAGCCGCATTTGGCCCTGAATCTCCACCAAAACCAGAAGGGAATTCCCACCAGAATCCAGAAAACTGAAACCTGACTCAACTTACTCTCTGGGGCTCTGGAATTTATCAGAGATGGATTCCCCTAGAGGTTTTTTTTTTGATCCACAAAAGCCCGAATAGAGAGCAGGTTGGCATGGGGTGTAGGTTAGTTCTCCTCCCTCTCGAGCTCCAGGGGCTCTAAAACATCTGGCCTACAAGCCAATTATTAATGTTTCAGAGGTGGGCTCCCCTAGAAATCAGGACGAGGAGACGCCCACTACCTAAGGACGAGGCCCTACCTGGCCCAGGTCTCAGGGGGTGCCACAGACCACCCCCAAATCTCGTTGAGGCCTCTAGAAATGTTGTGCTGAAAAAAAGCGAGCGAGACCCGGATATAAATTTAGATGTGGATTTATTGACGTGTGCTACTGTTCAGAGTAATTAGTCAAATCAAACAGCCCCGAATAAAGGAAGAGAAAGAGTATTTAAAGGGAAAGATCACAATTAGATTTCTGTGGAGATGGGGACACAAACAGTGGGATGAGCTGAGGCAGGATTATTACCAAGGAGAAGGGAACACAAACAGTGGGGTCCATGGAGATGGGCGTACAAACAGTGGGGTCCATGGAGATGGCAGTAAAAACAGTGGGGTGAGCTGGGGCAAGACGGAGCAACTGGAGGGGTGGGGCAGGGCATAACAATCTAGGCTCTTTTTTTGATCATGGCTTTCAGGTAGTCCAATAATTTTTAAATTCTCTCTCCTGGATCTATTTTCCAGGTCAGTGGTTTTTCCAATGAGATATTTCACATTGTCTTCCACTTTTTCATTCCTTTGGTTCTGTTTTATAATATCTTGATTTCTCATAAAGTCACTAGCTTCCACTTGCTCCAATATAATTTTTAAGGTGGTATTTTCTTCAGTGGTCTTTTGGACCTCCTTTTCCATTTGGCTAATTCTGCCTTTCAAGGCATTCTTCTCCTCATTGGCTTTTTGGAGTTCTTTTGCCATTTGAGTCAGTCTATTTTTTAAGTTGTTATTTTCTTCAGTATTTTTACAGTATTTTTTTGGTTCTCCTTTAGCAAGTCATTGACTTGTTTTTCATGGTTTTCTTGCATCCTTCTCATTTCTCTTCCCAATTTTTCCTCTACTTCTCTAACTTGGTTTTCCAAATACTTTTTGAGCTCTTCCATGGCCTGAGACCAGTTCATGTTTTTCTTGGAGGCTTTTGATGTAGGCTCTTTGACTGTTGACTTCTTCTGCCTGTATGTTTTGGTCTTCTTTGTCACCAAAGAAAGATTCCAAAGTCTGAGACTGAATCTGAGTGTGTTTTTGCTGCCTGGCCATGTTCCCAGCCAATTCACTTGACCCTTGAGTTTTTCGTCAGGGTACAACTGCTTGAAGAGTAGAGAGTACTTTTTTCCAATCTTGAGGGGATGCGCTGTTGTTTTCAGAGTTATTTCTATACAGCCAGCTCTGCCACACCAGCACTCCTCCTTCCCCAAGAACCGCCAACCTGCACTTGATGCAAATCTTAAGCAGGCTCTGCACTCCGGCTCTGATCCGCCACTTAATTTCTCCCACCAGGTGGGCCTGGGGACAGAAGCAACTGCAGCTGTAGTTCTGCAGCTGCACCACCTCCGCCTCCCCTGGGGCAGCTGAACTACGAACTCTTTCCACTGTCCCTGCAGCTTTTCCCACTAACTTTCTCTGTTGTCTTTGGTGTTTGTGGGTTGAGAAGTCTGGTAACTGCCACAGCTCACTGATTCAGGGCACTAGGGCTTGTTCCGCCTGGCTCCTGGGCTCCTGGTCTAGTTGGTCCTGCTGCCTGTTCCCCTCTGCTCCCCTCCAGGACAATCCAGGTTGTCCTGGGCTGGAGCCCTGCCTCCCTCTGCTATTTTGTGGGTTCTGCAGTTCTAAAATTTGTTCAGAGATAATTTTTAATAGGATTTTGTAGGGACCTGGTAGGGAGCTCATGCAAGTCCCTGCTTTCCAGCCACCATCTTGTCTCTGCCCCCCAGTAAAATAGATATTGAAAGAATCCATTGATTGCCTCTTGAAAAAGATCCCAAAAAGAAAAATTCTAGGAATATTGTTGCCAAATTCCAGAGTTTCTAGGTGAAGAAGAAAATACTGCAAAAAAGCCAGAAAGAAACAATTTGATTATTGTGGAAACACAATCAGAATAAACAAGATCTAGAAGCTTCTACATTAAGGGATCAAAGGGCTTGGAATATGATATTCCAGAGGTCAAAGGAGCTAGGATTAAAACCAAGAATCACATACCCAGAAAAACTAAGTATAATGTTCCAAGGCAAAATATGGATTTTCAATAAAATAGAGGACTTTCAAGCTTTCTCAATGAAAAGAACAGACCTGAATAGAAAATTTGACTTTCAAATACAAGAATCAAGAGAAGGATGAAAAGGTAAACAAGAAAGAGAATTCATAAGGGACTTACTAAAGTTGAACTGTTTTGTTTACATTCCTACATGGAAAGATGATGTGTGTAATTCGTGAGACCCTTCTCAGCATTAGGGTATTTGAAGGGAATATGCATACATACATGTATATCTATATCTATATCTATATCTATATCTATATATATACACACACATATATGTATATAGAAAGATGGCACAGGGTGAGTTGAATATGAAGAGATGATATCTAAAAAAATAAAATAAATTTAAGGGGTGAGAGAGGAATATATTGAGAGAGGGAGAAAAGGAGAGATAGAATGGGATAAATTATCTCATACAAAAGTGGCAAGAAAAAGCAGTTCTGTAGGAAGGGAAGAGGGGGCAGGTGAGGGGGAATGAGTGAATCTTGCTCTCATTGGATTCAAGTTGAGGAGGGAATAACATACACACTCAACGGGATATCTTACTCCACAGGAAAGTAAGGGCAAGGGGATAAAAAGGGGGGATCATAGAAGGGAAGATAAAGGGAGGAGGAAATCAAAAGCAACACTTTTGAAAAGGTACAGGGTCAATGGAGAAAATTAAATAAAGAGGGACAGGACAGGATGGAAGGAAATACAGTTAGTCTTTCACAACATGAGTATTGTGGAAGTGTTTTACATAAGGATACATGTGTGACTTATGTTGAATTGCTTGCCTTCCTGGAGAGGATGGGTGGGAAGGGAAGAGGGGAGAGAATTTGGAACTTAAAGTTTTAAAAGCAGATGCTCAAAAAAAGTTGTCTTTGCATGCAGATGTGAAACAAAATACATAGGGAATGGGGCATAGATACATATTCTGCTCTACAAGAAAATAAGGGGAAAAGGGATGGGGGGGAATGGGGTGACAGAAGGGAGGACTGACTGGGAAATGAGGCAATCAGAATATATGCCATCTTGGAATGGGGAGGGGAGGGTAGAAATGGGGAGAAAATTTGTAACTCAAAATCTTGTGGAAATCAATGTTGAAAACTAAATTATTAAATAAAAATGATAGAATTTAATAAAAAAAGAATCATCAAAAAAGGGGCACTCCAGGGGAACTGGGGCTAAGAGCTACTTAGAAGAATTTCTCTTCAGAAGTTGTCTTAGGGTTATTTGAAAAAACAAAAATTTGATTGAATCCCTAAAGGATAAAGATAGTTCTGAACATCCTGCCAGCCAGCAGGCATATGCTGGTAAATGTGTAATAACAAACTCTCTGGAAAACAGCAAACAAACAAATATGTCCATGACAACTCTTAAATTTAAAATCTATTACTAACATTTTTTCCAACACTTACTTAGGTTTAGACAATCAACAAAATGATAAAATAAGCCCTGAATTGTAGGATTTTCTGATTTCTTAGGTGCAAATTTGAAAATGTGTTCACAAGAGTCAGTTTGAGCTGCCCCCACCACTTTAACTGAAGTGTCAAGGGTCAGAATTGGAAATGTGCAACTTAACGCCTTCCTCCCAGTTTCTGGAGACTTCTAAGGTCTTTGCCCTCTTGAAGTTCTTTGGTGGTTTTTAAATTGTGCCTGACCCTCCATGACCCCATTTGGGGTTTTTGTGGCAAAGATCCCAGAGTACTTTGCCATTTCCTTCTCCAGTTCATTTTAGAAATGAGGAAACTGATGCCAATGTGGTTAAGTCCAGGATCACACAGCTAGGAAGTGTCTGAGGCCAGATTTGAACTCAGGAAGATGAGCCTTCCTGACTGCAATTCTGGCACTCTATCCTCTGTGCCACACTGAGCTGGCTCCTTGAACCTCTTAGAATCCTGTATTCTTGCTCTCACAGAAGCCTAAATTCCCTCAGAATAGGCAGTGTCCCCAGGACTATATGGGGTACCCTAAGCACCTTCCTCCATATCATGCCTAGTTGGAACTAAGAAGATTATTATTATTATAAAATTATTATGATGATGTTGGCTAACATTTACATAGCCCTTTAAGATTTGCAAAGCGCTTTGCATACATTATCTTATTAGACCCTCATGTCAGTCCTGGGAAGTAGAGTAATTATTATCTCCATTTTACAGTGGAGAATACTGAGGTAGGCAGAGGTTAAATGACTTGCCCAAGGTCACATAACTAGTTAATTATATGAGGAGAGAGGAGAGGAGAGGAAAGGAAAGGAGAGGAGAAGAGGAGGGAAGAGAAGAGGAGAGGAGAGGAGTTGCTCAACTGGACCTGGCCAGCTAGGTCCAAGTGTTCTACCAAAAGCAAGGTAGATTTTGATGTCAGAAAGTCTTATAACCAATTCACTCTGGATCTCAGGGATTGGACAACAATAGGTCCCTGCCCAAGCACTACTTAATGGTTATTTTTTTGGGCCCTCCTGGCTCTGAGTGAATTTAAATAGCAACTGTTTCTCTTTTGGCCAGCAACCCTGAAGATCTTCCCCTCCCAGCTTGATTTTTTCTTTTTTTTTTTTTTGTTAAAGGGGCCATCCCTTGACTTACTCCTCAAAGAGGCCTATTCACTGAATGGGTGTTGCCTCACTCAAAGTGAAAATCTGGAAAGATCTTAGCTTAAAAGGGTCAAGGTCTCTCACTGCATCCTGGGTCATCTCCAGTTGTCCTGATCAAAATCTAGCCACTGGACCCAGATGGCTCTGGAGGAGAGAGTGAGGCTGGTGGCCTTGCACAGCCCTCCCTCACTCAGATCAAAGTCAATTGCAAGTCATGTCATCATCTCCCTGATGTCATGATCCTCTTCAAGAACATAGAACAAACCACATGCACAATCTCTCCAGGGAAATCACCCCATCCAGATGCCAGTGGTGTCTGTCTACTCTATCTTCTGACACTTACATCACTCTCCATCTTTTCTCAAACAGACCAATACCTGACTCACAGAGTTCTTCTCTATCCCAATCCCTGCTCTTATACTGGAAGTCTTTTACATACATGTTGCTGTTGCCACAAAAACTCAAAGCTCTCAGCTAATCAAACTTTATATCTATGACAATCTGCACCTTCACTTCCCCTCTGCCACACAGATCATATCCATGAAGGCATCTAGATTGCACAGTGGATGGAACACTAGGCCTGGAGTCAAGAAGACCCGAGTTCAAATCTGGCCTCAAACACCTACAAGCTGTGTGATCCTGGGCAAGGAACTTAACCTCTGTCTGCCTCAGTCTCCTCATCTGTAAAATTAGGATAACATTAGTGCCTACCTTCCAGGGGTATTGTGAGCAACAAATGAGATAATATGTGTTATGTACTTTGCAAACCCTAAAGTGCTCTATAAATTTTAGCTTTTATTGATCTTGACATCACCCATGGCCAACCTCCATGACCTAGAACTCTGAAATTCACCTTTCTAGAACATAATCTCTTATCTTCCCACCATCCCTCCCCCACCCCACCTCACTTCCTTTAAAACTCTTCTTTTGGTGACCTTCATTCATGCCACATTACCCTGTTTTCCTAGTTCATCACCTTCCTTTTTCTCCCTCATCAGTCTTGATCCCACTGATGACTGGAACAATATTAACTGTCCTCTGCATGTGAATCCTTTGATTTCTCAGCTGAGGGATTTCCTTTGGACTTGCTGCCATTGTATGAGAACTGATGGTCAGTCCATTGGTCATCTCTGCTTCATATATACATGCAAACACACATATGTATATGTATGTATTTTTATATACATATATACATTATATATACACAGACATTGCATATACATATATGTATGTATAAGTACATATAACATTTTCCCCAATTACATGTTAAGTCAATGTCTAAACATTTATTTGAAGGTTTGAGTTCCAGATTCCTTCTCTCCTTCCCCTCTCCCCTCCCTGAAATGGTAAGCAATCAGATTTAGGTTATGTATGTACAGTCATGTAAATTCTGCATTAGTCATTTACCCCGGTTCTTGCAGCATGACCATTCCACTTCTGTTTTCCATATATACAGTCCTTTAGCTTCAAGAAAAATATTAATATTTGACTATCCATTTTAGGCTCATGTCTGACAGAAAGAGAAAGAGACAGGGAGAGAGAGGTGGGGCAGACAGAAAGGGAGAGGGAGAGGGAAAGGGGGAGGGCAGGAGTCACAGAGAGAAAGAGACACAGAGACAGGGAGAGAGAAGAGACAGAGAGATGGAAAGAAGAGAAAAGAAGACAGAAGAGAAAAGAAAAAGAAGGGGGTGGAAGGGAGAGAGAGTCACAGAAAGAGATAGAAAGAGAGAGAGAGGAGAAAGACAGAGAAAGAAGAGAAGAGAAGAGGAAGGAAGGGGAGGGGGAGTCCGAGAGGAAGAGATACAGAGAGAGGAAAGAGGGGGAGAGAGAAGAAGAGAGAGAGCAGACAGACAGACAGACACACAGAGAGACAGAGACAGACAGACAGACAGAGACAGGGAGAGGAGAGGGAGACAGAGAAAGAGACAGAGACACACACAGAGATACAGAAACAGAGGGGAGAGAGACATATCCAAACATATTTCCTCCATGTCCTCTAATGGGTCTCTCTAATCCAAAATGACTTGAGGTAACATTTGTAGAATCTTGAAAAATGAAAAGATCTTAAGAGGTAAAAATTCAGTTTGGAGCTTAACATTCCAAAAGCCATAGTCCCTAGGCAGTTTCTTGACTGCTTCCCTAAGGAGTTCTCCTGGTCTAAACAAAGGGACTTCCTCTCTTTGGTGCCATATTCTAATCCTTTCTCAATGGAGAAGTGTGAATTCTAGTCCCTGTCACTTCATGGGATGGACAAAGAGAAGACTGCATTGTCTAATAATAAAAATAACAGGTGGAAATTATATAGCACCTTAAGGTTTGCAAAGCAATTTCTAGATGCTATCTTATTTGATGCTCACAACAACCCTGGGAGATAGGTATTAGTATGATCCCCATGTTTCAGACAAGAAAGTGAGGCAGCCAGAGGTTAAGTGACTTGCCCAGGGTCACACAGTTAATGAGTGTTTGAGGCAGAATTTGAACACAGTACATACCCTCAGAAAGACAGCCCATGCCCTCTGGCAGCTTATATTCTGATGGAGGGAAACAACACATAAAGGATGAGGGGAGAGAGGACTGTACCATTCAGAAAGTACTGGGAGAGGAAGGTGTGTGGTATGGAGAGGAATGAAGACGTGGTTGGCTAGGGCCTGCTCCTTAAAATGGAGGTTTGACTGGCTCCCATCAGGCAGAACCCAGCACCTCACCAGGCTGCCCATTCTACATTTGAACAGTGCGAATCCTTAGCACCTCTTTCCCATCATCAAGCTTAATTTTGCCTCTTTGCAACATCCCCCCAATCTTGCTGGTCCTGTCTTTTGGGAATCAAAGAGCCCAAGTCTAATCCCTCCTTCTCATTATGATATTTCAAGTGTTAAAAGCAAGGGTTTTACCCTCATCAAACCAGTGTGATTCAAATTCTTAAAGGGTATAAGGCAAGATCTCCGTGGTGATCATTCCACACTAGCCCCTGCCCCTACTTCTAGAGTATGTCGTAGAGGATAGTTCTTGTCCAGGTAGAAGTGGATCCAGATGTCTTCTCAGGTCTCTTTCTATCCTGAGACTGTCATTCAGCCAGTCTCCTACGGCAGACTTGGAGCTGCCAATGAGGTTCCAAATATATAGACAACATGGCTCCAAGAATCTTCCCCAGGGAAGTGGGAATCTGTTTCAGTGGCTCTATTAGGGACTGGATGCCTTTAAATGAACCCAATCTAAGCCAATTCCCTCCAAGGTAGAATGTGGTTAGAACTACAAGTGGATAGAAAAGGAAAGGGAAGAGACCCTCTTAGACTCAGCTTCCCCATCTGTAAAATCAAGGGTTTGGAAAGAAGCAAACAATGATTTTTAAGCACCTACTATATGCCAGGCCCTGAGTTAGCACTTTATAGGTATCTCATTTGATCCTCACAACAACTCTGGGAATTACATGCTGTTGTTATCACACCTATTTTACAGTTGAGGCAGTTGAGGAAACTGCCCAGGGTCGTGCAGCTGGTAAGCATCTGAGGCCAGATTTGAACTGAGGTCTTCCTGACTTCTGACTCATTGCTGTAACCACTGCACCACTTTGCTGCCCCTAGGCAGCTGTGGAAGAGTCCCAGTGTGCACAGGAGGCCATAGAAAGTCAGAAAAAGCACTGGGACCATGGTTGTCCTATGGAGCAGTTACAGCCTTGTCTGCGTGTGCTAAAGACTGGAGTACAGTCTGAACCCTAGCAACTGGTAGTCAGAGTGACTGACTTGGTGAGTGAAGAACATGTGACAAGATAGTGAGTTCAGTGTTAGAGAATTTAGTGAATGCATGAGAAACAAAAGGAGTAATTGAGGGAGTGTGGAAGAGATTACTTTTGTTATACCCTATAGTAAGGGAAGAGAGTTGAAATTGAGTCAGTGGTCAGCTTGGCATTGAAGGCCCTCCACAATCTGGCTCCCATCGTTTCTGTTCTTGTTTAGCCTCTCTTCTTGCTGTCTTTGGTCTGTGTCTTTTCATCTCCTGTCTCTGCAGGCAGTTCTACATGTCTGGAATGCACTCAGTCCTCATCACTTCCTGGCAGAGTCAGGGAGGATACAAAAGGTAATTCTTGACCAGGATGGGTTGGACTAGAGGGCCTCAGAGGAGCCTTCTAACTCTGAGATTCTATGATTCTTCCAGTGCCTGCCTTCCCTCATGCCAAGGGGTACGGCTTTGATGATGCTTCCAGTAAACCACCAATATGTCTCCCGGAGCTTTCTTGAGGGCTGTTATCTCCAAAAGACAACTATTTCTATCTTGTTCCTAGGGATTTTTGTTCCTTACTGGCATAATTCTTAGAATCTTCCCTGACTCAATCAGCAGCCATTATAGGTCAAAAGATATCATAGAATTGCAGAATTTTAGTTGTGGAAATTGGATCTATTAATCTAAACTCGCAAGTCTACAAGACCTAGGTAGTCACTTGATTTATTATAAGACAAAGGCACATACATGTGGGAATTCCTTATACCAAGGAGCCTACTCCATGGATGATGCCTTGGATATTTATGGGTACAGAGTACAGAAAAAAGGAGAGGTCTCTTTGGAGGAGTAGAGGACAATTCCTTCTCAAATGAAAGTGACATGGGAGGAAGAAGGGATCAGTGGGGGAGGGGGAATAAGAGGGAGGGGGAAGACTCAGGAAAATCAGATCATGGAGGGAGGATATTCTGCTTATCTGAAAGTGTCTCAGCTGCACAAACAGTTTATGGCAGACAGGCCAGAGCCAGAACGTTTAATAGAGTTCAGTTACTAAAGATCAGTGTTATGTTGCTTGAGTGGGGTTTCATCTCTGGAATATACATTAACTCAAGAAAACAAGTTCAAGGGGCCCCTCCACAGATCTCAGTAGCCATCTAACAAAACCCATATTGGAAAGAAATCCCTTCTGTAACAGGACTTTACAAGATTGACCATACCCACTTGTTGGATATCCCTAAACCTGTCACTTCACTCATTACCATCTTCATTTTCATTACTTGGTTTTTCTAAGAATTCAAATCTGTGTCCAGGTATTTCCTTATTAATTGTTAAAACATTTCCTTTTTGCTAATTAAGCTGTCAGTTCCAGAAATGCTAGCAATAGCAATAATATAAGAGGAAGAAAGGTAGAGAAGTGGGTGTGGTGCTAATCATGATTAAAGATCTTCCCTGCCCATTTAATAGGCCTCAGGTGGGGCTAGTTAAGTGAAGCTTGATTAGGGGAGCCTTGTTTGTAGGCAGAGCCACACCCTTTTTTGATTAGGTGCCAAGGTCCAGGCCCACACCCCCATACCCTTTTGCTAAGTAGGTGCTGAGCCCTAGGCCTGTAACCTTTTGCTAAGCAGGTGCTAAGCTCCAGGGCCCTAAACAGGGTATGTATACCCTGAGGGTAGCCATTAAGCTCAGTCTAGAGAGCTACTAGGGGAATAAGAAGAAGAAGGAGGAGGAGGAGGAGAAGGAGGAGGAGGAGGAGGAGAAGGAGGAGGAGAAGAAGAAGAAGAATAGAGAGATCTGGGAAGAAGATAGAACTGCAAAAAGAAGAGAGAACTTCGAGAGAGACAGAGACCTGAGAGAGAACTGGAAGGGTGAGAACTACAAGGACTTTCAGAACTGTGGGAGGAGAGGACACAGGCAAGCAGACAGTTAGGATTCATGAGTGAGCATTTACAGGAAGGTCCTAGCAGAGGGGAAGGTTACAGGATGGCTTGGCTCCTTGTTGTGATATTGTGTTTTAATTTCCTTGCTATTATATTGAAGTGGGCTTACTGGTTTTGGAATACAATTGTTGCTATATCTAACTGGAATTATTGCTTTTGGGATTTGATCCGCTGGTGTCTGAATAAATGTTTTACTTCTTCCACCTTCTATATAGAAAGTCTCTTATATGTTGCCATTCTGAACTATACAGGCATATTCATGGTCACTATTGATATCATAAATCTTGCCTTACTGATACAGTGGGCCACGAAGAGACACAATTATTCCTATTTGTTAATGACATAGTAGTTTACTTAGGAAATTCAAGGGAATCAGCAAAGAAAGAAATACCTCCAAAAAGGTTGCAGACTACAAAATAAACCCACAAAACAAATTGCCCTTCTATATGATATAGCAAAATCCCAAAGTCAATAATTAAAAGATCCATTCAAAATAACTGAAAAATGCATAAAATAATTGAGACCAGAAGCAATAATAGAAAAGGAAATCCCATTCCAAATAACCACAAAATGTATTAAATACCTGGGGATCAACCTCTCAAAGCACACAAAAGACTTGTATAAATTCAATTACAAAGTACTCCTTAAAATAATAAAGGGCAACCTAAATAGCATGCTAATGGCTAGACTGTGCCAATATAATAAAAATGATAATGCTACCAAAACTAATTTATACCTTTAATGCGATACCAGTCAAATTACCAAGGGGATACTTGATAAAATTTGACAAAATAATAGCAAAGTCTATTTGGAAAAACAAAAGATACAGAATGTTAAGGGACACATTGAACAGAACTAGGGATCAAGAGAGAATAACACTTCCAGGTCTTGGACTACATTATAAAGCAGCAGTCATTAAAACCATGTGGTATTGGTCAAAGAAGAGAGAGAGAGAGAGAGAGAGAGAGAGAGAGAGAGAGAGAGAGAGAGAGAGATCAATGGAATAGACTAGACACGAGCGATTCAGAAACAATAAAACTCAATAACCACATGTTTGATAAAGTAGATAAGCCTATGGAAAAAATTCCCTAATTGATAAATACTACTTGGAAAACTGGAAAGCAGTGTGACAGAAATTAGGCTTAGCCCAACATCACTTTATGTACTATTCCATAATGAATTCAAAATGGATGAGTGTCTTGAATATTAAAAATCGTGCCTTAAAAAATTGGGAGGAGTAGGTCCTCTACCCTTCATGGCTATGAGTAGAGGATGAATCAATTACAAAAGGTAAAATGGCTAATTTTGATTACATGAATTATTAAAAAGATTTTATGTGAACCAGATGACTATGGTAAGAAAAAGCTTTTCAAATAGCTGCTGAGATGGAAATGAATGTATGCAAAAAAAACCCCAAACCTCATGGGGACAGCTCTGTCTCTGAGTGACCAAATATTAAGAGGCTGAACTACTGTGGGTCACCATGTGGGGGAGGGGCTCATGCCCTCTCTCATCTAGAACAGTAGCCCTTCTGTCCCTGTTCAGTCTTTTCTTTCCCGTTCTAGGACGAGCATGGGAGATACCTATGATCTTGTATGTTTTGAAAGATCAGAAGAGTCAGCCCTCCGAAGTCCTAGATCTGGAGTCCATACCAGCAGATTTCCCAGCAGGTATGAGGAGCAATCTGTGTGACTCAGCCCAGCAGTGTCCTGCAGCAAAGGACCATGGAGGACCAGCAGCTCTGCTGAATTTGGAAGTGAACTAGTGGAAAGAACGTTGCAGCAGCTGCTTCAAGTTCAAGCCTGTTCTCATGGACCAAGATGGTAGAGAGGAGAGTCCCATTGGCATGTTTGTACTTCTCAGAAAATATTACTTTGTAAAAGCTGATTGATGATAATTGGTTAAAATAATACTGGAGAGATAATCTTTGGTATCAGTAATGTGAGGAGACATTAATTGGAATTGGGTCAAATAATACTGGAGAGAACACAGTAGAACTGGAACTAGAGTCAATAGCCTTAGGAGAATCACCCACAATCCCTTGTGCATATCCCCTAGAGCTGCAAGGGTGAGATCTGGCTGAAACCCAATGGAAACCCTATTTGCCAGTGTGAATGTGGATAAGGAAGCCCCTCCTCAACCCTTCCCATACCCCCATACATACTTTGTGGGTTACATAAATGAAAGAATGCTCCAAATAATGAATAATAAACCAAAACAACCTTGAGTCTTCACTTCATAACCAGAAAAGTGGCAGAGATGATAAAATATGAGAAGAGTCTACGTTGAAGTAGTTGTGTAAAGACAGACATATGCATGCATTGCTGATGGAGCTGTGAATTAGGCCAATAATTCTGGTAAATGATTTGGAATTAATAGTAACATTAGCTAATAATAGCATTTGTTCAATGATTTAAGGTTTACAAGGTGTTTTACAATATCTCCTTTGATCCTCACAAGATCTCAGGGAGGTAGATGCTCTTATTATGACCGTTTTACAAATGAGGAAACTGAGACAAACAGAAGTTAAGCCACTTGCCCAGGGTCACACAGCTAATAAGTGTCTTATGTCTGGATTTTAATTCAGCACTTCTTAACTCCAGGACAAGCATTCCATCCCTTGCACTACCTAGCAGCTTAATTATGCAAAGAAAGTGACTTAAACCAAAGGTCTAAGCTGTACCAGGATGCTGAAAGTTAGCAAGAAATCAGGAAGTAGCTCTAGGACTCTGGTTGGATTGTAGAGTGGTTAGAGACCTGTCTGGGTATAGACCGAGCTGTTTGGGACTGTCCAAGGATGAAAAGACAAAGAACAGGACTTTGAGGAGTTTGTGCATTGAGTATGAAAGTAGTTAGTAATTAATGATGATAACTAGCATTTATATAATGCTTTAAGGTTTGCCAGGCACTTTATCAATATGATCTCATTTGAGCCTCACAACAATGCTGGGAGGTATAAGGTGTTATTAGCAACCCCATTTTACAGATGACAAAACTGGGGCAAAGTCACATGCCTTCCCAGAGTCACACTCCTATTGACTGAGGACCAGATATGAGATCAGGTCTTCCTGACTCCAAGCCCAGCACTTTATCCACTGCTCCCCCAGCTCCCTTTTAGTGAGTGTATGGGAGAGATTGTGGAAGGACTAACCAATTCTGGTTCTGGTTGTGGGCAGCAGCATGGAGAGCTGCAATTGATTCTGCCTGATCACTGAAGCCCTCCAGGAACCAGTTGCTCTATGGTACTTTCCAGCCCCACTGCCTGCTAGAGTTTCCTGTTATATGACTCTCCAACTCCTACCTGGGAGATTTTGACAGAGGTTCCTCCATGCTGGGGGGCATCTCCTTCTCATTCTTGTTTTTGAAAGTACAGCTCAGGTTCTACCTTGTACATGGGACTGTTCCTGCTGCCCCTACCGGTTGATGCTGTCTCTCTCTGCCTCTATTTTTTTGTCTGTCTCTGTCTCTGTCTCTGTCTCTGTCTCTGTCTCTATCTCTGTCTCTGTCTGTCTGTTAGTGTCTCTATCTCTGTTTCTCTCTTACATTACATATATTTTATATTTACTTTCATATGTACTATGTCCTCCCAATTCCTTGAGGACAAAGAGTCTTTCTTTCTTTCTTTCTTCCTTCCTTCCTTCCTTCCTTCCTTCCTTCCTTCCTTCCTTCCTTCCTTCCTTCCTTCTTTCCTTCCTTCCTCCCTCCTTCCCTCCCTTCCTCCCTCTCTCCCTTCTTTCTTTCTTTCTTCCTTCCTTCCTTCCTTCCTTCCTTCCTTCCTTCCTTCCTTCCTTCCTTCCTTCCTTCCTTTGTTTCATTGTATCCCTAGCTCAATGCTCTACATGCAGTGGATTGTTTTTGAATTGTATGGGGGCAGATGACAACAACATCTTCCAGGCTGGGATTTGAGGACTTGGTATAGAGCAGGTTCAAGAAGAAGACAATTTCTCTGAAGGTGTTTGAGTTCCAATTTACAGGTACCCAAAACCAGCATGGAAAAGTTGTCCAAAACCATCCAGCCCCATCTAATAGCACACATTATAGTGAGCTCTGCTGGTGGTCTATTTATTCCCTTCACATACTTATATAGATACATATTAATTTCTCCATTAGGACATAAACTCCCAGAAAATCAGGATTGTTTCATTCTTTGTATTATATCCCAGCTCCTGGCATAGTATCTAGCACATAGCAGGTGCATAATAAATATCTGTTGTTTCTTCAGTATCTTAACCCTCCCCCCATTAGACTGGAAGCTTCTTGATGGAAAGTGCTTCTCAACTAAATTTTGTATGCCTTTCATCATCCATCATAATCTTCTGCATGTAGTTGACAGGATACATCTTTGGAATATTGTACCATACCACTGAGATGCATTAAACAGTGCTGTAGAAAGAGTGCTGGTCTTAAAGTCAAGGGAGACCAGGGTTTATGACCCTGCTCTATCATATACTAGGAGGGCCATCTCCAGTCATCCTGATCTCTATCTGGGCACTGGACTGAGATGGCTCTGGAGGAGAAAGTGAGGCTGGTGATTTTGCACAGCTCTCCCTCACTTAAATCCAATTCACTTGTAAGTCATGGCATCATCTTCCTGATGTCCTGGTCCTCTTTGCGAACAAAGGAAAAACAACAACCTGTGAATAGTCTAAGGTGTCCCACTGGGGACATAGCTGTTTAGTTCTAGCTGGGAAATGAAGCTCCTTCCTTCTCCCCTCCCCTCCTCTTGTGAGTAAAGACCTTTCCTGCCCATTCAATAGGCCTCAGGTGGGGACAGTTAGAAGCTTGATTAGAGGTTTGTTTGTAGACAAGCCTACACCTTTTACTTACTAGGTACTAAGCCCCAAGCCTACACCCTTTCGATGATTGGGTATAAAACCCTCAGCCCTCAAAAGAGTATATATACCCAAAAGGTAGCCATTGATAATTCAGAAGTCAGAATCCAGCCCAAGGAGAAGTAAGAGCTCTGAGTAAACAGAGCTGCAGAGAGAGTGCAGAGCTGAGACTGGAATCCAGGGAGCTGCAGAGACCAGAGAACTGAGGAGGTAAGAGAAAGCAGGCAAGCAGACAGTTAAGATTAGTGAGTGTTTAAGGGAAGGCCCCAGAAGGAGGGAAGGTACAAGGTGACTTGGTTCCCCGCTATAATATTGTGTTATAATTTCCTTGTTCTTACATTGAGGTGGACTTACTGGTTTTAGAATACAATTACTGCTATGTTGAATTGGGGTTATTGGTTCTGGGATTTGATCCTCTGGTGTCTAAATAAATCTTGCACTTCCCCTGCCTTCTACTTAGAGAATCTCTTATACTTTGGGATTCTGAACTATACAGGCATGCTCATGGTTGTCTTCAAGGTCATAAATCTTGCCTTATTGATATATCCTTCCCCTCCCCTCCCTTTTCCCTTCCCTCCCTTTTCCCTCCCTTCCTCTCCTTTCCCCTCCCTTCCCTTCCCTTCCCTTTCCCTTTCCTCCCCTCCCCTCCCCTTCTCTCCTCTTCCTTCCCCTCCCCTCCCTTCTCCTCACCTTCCCTTCCCTTCCTTACTGAAGAGAGTGCAACTCCAATGGGCTGGCCACATTGTTCAAATGCCAATTGTGTACTTGTTTAAAAGGCTATTTTATTGAGAACTCACACAGAGTAAATGTTCATATAGTGGTCCCAAAAAGTGATGTGAGAACATTCTCAAGGTCTCTCTTAAGAACTTGGGAATTGGGGGGCAGAGCCAAGATGGCAGCTGGAAAGCAGGGACTTGCTTAAGCTCCCCTCCAGGTCCCTCCAAACACCTATGAAATGGCTCTGAACAAATTCTAGAGCTGCAGAAGCCACAAAACAGCAAAGGGAAGCAGGGCTCCAGCCGAGGACAGCCTGGATGGTTGTTGGGAAGGGTTTATCACACAGAGCGGGGAGCTGAGTGGAGGACAGCCCAGCGTGGGCTGTGCCAGAAACAATCAGACCTAGAGCCAGGTGGAGCAGGCACAGCACCCTTAATCAGTGAGCAGTGGCAGTTACCAGACTTCTCAACCCACAAACACCACAGACAACAGAGAATGTTAGTGGGAAAAGCTTCTGGTACTGAGTGAAAGGAGTTCCAGGGGTGGCAGAGGTGGTGCAGCTCTGAGGCTGCTTCCAGAGCTACAGCTGCAGTTGCTTCTACCCCAGGACCACCTGGTGGGAGGAATTAAGCAGCAGATTAGACCAGGAGTGCAAAGCCTGCTTTGCCCTGCCTGAATCTGGGCCACAATTCGGGTTGGCTGTTCTTGGGGGGAAAAGAAGTGCTGGTGTGACAGAGCTTGCTTTGTAGAAGTAGCTTTGAAAATATCAGTGCAGCCCTTCAAGCTTGGGACAAAGCACTCTCTACTCTACAAGCAGTCTTACCCCAACAAAAAGCTCAAGGATCAAGTAGTTGGCTGGAAACATGAAAAGGCAGCGAAAATGGTCTCAGATTCAGACTCAGACTTTGGAATCTTTCTTTGGGAACAAAGAAGATCAAAACATACAGCTAGAAGAAGTCACCAAAGTCAAAGAACCTACATCAAAAGCCTCCAAGAAAAATATGAACTGGTCTCAGGCCATGGAAGAGCTCAAAAAGGATTTGGAAAAGCAAGTAAGAGAAGTAGAGGAAAAATTGGGAAGAGAAATGAGAGTGATATGAGAAAACCATGAAAAACAAGTCAATGACTTGCTAAAGGAGACCCAAAAAATGCTGAAGAAAATAACCCCATAAAAATAGACTAACTCAAAAGGCAAAAGAGCTCCAAAAAGCCAATGAGGAGAAGAATGCGTTGAAAGGCAGAATTAGCCAAATGGGAAAGGAGGTCCAAAAGACCACTGAAGAAAATACTACCTTAAAAATTAGATTGGAGCAAGTGGAAGCTAGTGACTTTATGAGAAATCAAGATACAGAATTGGCATCCACTACAAATTAGCATTTGGGTCATTGTTTAGTTGATTTCTAAACTTAGCGAAGTGATGGAGAAAATGTGAATGATATAACATAAAAGTATGTCTTGTGGGTTTTCCAGAAAGCTGATTGTTAAACATTGATCAGTACACCCTTGCATGTATCCTGTTAGTAAAATGCATTCTTATTGTGAAATATCTTGTTAGCATAACAAATCAGAATAGAGGAAGCATTTCCTTTGATTTTGGTATTTTTTTTTCCATATAAAAGAAACCCTGTAGAAGAACTGTTACGAGCTTCCGAAGCCTCGTAACTATGCTCGGGGTTCCCCCCAAGCCCCGGCCTCTGCCTTAGCAAAGGACCTGATCTCGTGGACAATGAATGGGGCGGGAGCCGAAAGATGGTGAATGACTCCGTTTATTATTTCAGCAAGCAGCACATTTATACCTTTAGTGACGTAGGTACACTCTTTGGTTACGTGGGTGAAAGACAGGTAAAGCTAATACACCTGGGTCCTAGGACTGCCCTGACTCCACCTACTCTCCTCCTCTTCTCTTCCCGCGCTAACCCGAAGCTCCCTGTGGTCAGGCAGTCCAGGAAAAGAACCGGAAGTTTCACATGCTCTGCCAGAGAGCCGGAAGTTCCACGTGGTCAGGCAGGCCCGGGCAAAGACCTGGGATTGCTAGGGAGGCAACAAAGGTGAGACCCCTCCTCCTGGCTCCACCCACATCCCAAAGCCCTGAGTTTATCTCAGCAGGCCCCTGGGCCTGGAGGTCTGAGGAGGACAGGGCTCAAGCTCTAACTCGGCCCGCAACATCTCCCCCTTTACTTTTTGCAACAAGAGTCAACGGGTACCGACTCAAAAACTGTATATAGGGCCCCAAAAAACATACTCGTCACTAAAGGAGTACAACATAGCAAAAAAGGCAAAGCCCCCACAATGGCCACAGTCTCTAAGACATGACTAAGCCAATTGAGGGTTAAAAAGGTCTTAATATGACTCAAAGTTGTCTATAACACTGTCAGGTTGTAAGTTCTCATATACTGCCCCTTCTTCCTCAGTGGCCAATTGTAACACCTGGGTAATTTCTGCTGTAATGTTCTGACTATGAAATAAGGCTTAAACATAGCATTCATTATCCTAAGGACACAAGGTAGACAAAAACTTATTATGACCTAACAAAAAACCTAAGGTACAGTATGGAAAATAGTCAAGAATACATTAGGAAACGGGTAAATGTTTTGAAAATACCAATAATTTTTTGAAACTGTCAATAATCAATAATTGTTCTGCTACTTCAATATTCCACTCAATTACTCATACTCCCCTTTTTTGTCTTTGCTGACACCTCACCACTACAGGTACATCCCAATTTTTTTTCCTTTAACTATCCCCTAGTAAATAAACATTGGAAAGATTGAACAACGCATTGATACATCAAAGGGGGCAGTCCCCTTTGTAAATACAGATACATAGACCCAAAAGGAAAAGCAATGATGTAATTGTCCCTTTAAGATTCAAAGTCTTTTTCTGTATAGCTGTCCAGCAGGAAGCATCAAGTCTTCTGGTCCTTGGCATCTGCTCCAGACATCTCCAGCATAGAGGCTTCTTCTTCTTCTCTTCTTGCAGGAACCAGCTTTCTGTCCATTCCCCTACAAGAGTAATCTTAGCAGAATTTTAAGTTACCATTTCTAATCCTTATAACCCTGATCATTTTACAAATTCAAAATTGGAACCTTGACCAATTGTTCTATTTAAGAAATTCCCATCAGAACCCAAATTCTTATACTTTACATTACTCATCATTAATTTTCCCACCAGACGGATGAAACTCTAGTACATACATAAATACATTAACCAATTTTCAACACAGTACATATAATGTCATAAACTTTTGTCATGCCATGTTTCTTTGATGGCATTTAGAGGATAATACACAAACCATTCTTCTTCTAACATTACTAATTGTAACAAAGCTTTATACAGGCTTGATATTAACCAAATAGCAAAATAATATTCTCACAAGCCCTTGACCTAATTGTCTCCATACCATTACTGAGAGAAAACCTAACTTATATATGGACCTATGCAAAAATGCTACTTCTAGTCCTATAGTAATCTGAGATGTTCCATAATTAATATTAATAGATCTTCACTGTGCTTACAAAACCTTCTGATAATAGAAATTTGCCACCGAGAGAGTAGGGACTTAGAGTAAGGGGACGATATTTTCCCCAGCTTCCTGTCAGCTCCAGGCAGAGGCCATGTTAAACTACAAGCTGCATTGAGCCAGGCCTAGTCTGCCAGGTTTTAATTAAGGCATCAGGTCAAAATGGTCCCACCTCAGCACATGCTGAACAGTTGCCCTCTCAACCCTGCCAAGAAATCATACCTGCAGCTTGTGCTTGCCCTCTCACAGGGCTGCTGGCATCTTGGGTCAGCCTTCTTTGATACTCACACCTGGAGTTAGACTCAGAAAGACAGTCAGTTAACAGTCCCACAAAGTCTTTGAGTGGCAAGACTGAATGAATATAAACTCACATTGCTTCAGGAACATCCTTAAAACTAGCTCTAAATAGCTTGTATGCATTTTCTTTCTTGTTCATAAAATCTTCCCCTTAAGATCATAAATTACTGCTCTAACACATTTACATCAGTTTCTCTTCAATCTTCCTATTCTTCTCTAATTACCTGAAAGAATTGAGCCATATAATTTTATCTTTATGTATTAGATGATGAAATGAATTCAAATCCACATTTAACTTTTTCCCATTAATACAGAAATATTCTACAACTTCTCTTTTGTCACTACCTGCTTATTTCTGATTACAGAGATTTGCCATAAAAAAGCATCATATCATCTCACCCAGAACTTGGATAACTCACAGAAAAACTG
Source organism: Trichosurus vulpecula (assembly GCF_011100635.1). Taxonomy (NCBI): domain Eukaryota; kingdom Metazoa; phylum Chordata; class Mammalia; order Diprotodontia; family Phalangeridae; genus Trichosurus; species Trichosurus vulpecula. Next base: position 378,686,181 of record NC_050575.1, on the reverse strand, counting down.
CAACCTATTAGCTTACAGGTGGAAATTCAGCAGGCCTTCTGAAAATCATACAAAAAGAGTTTACAGAGCGTTTTAAAAACAATTTAAAATTTATCGTGATATAAACAGGGATGGTCACTAAACTTTCATGAAGAAAAATTATTTGGAGAGCTTTAAAATGAGATGTGTCTCCTTCTTAAAGCAAAATAACCTTAACACATTTTCACTTAAATTTTAAGGGAAAAGTTCCCACTTTCTTTCTTTTCTCTCTTCAGATCCTTCAAACTGGCCACATTTGAAGAAATGAAGTGAAAAAGAAAGAGCATTTATTTTCCAGCAATTTTCCAAAACTACTTTTTTCTCTCTCTTTCTCTCTTCCCTGCCCCACCTGCTGCTCCGAAGAGCCTGGGGTCAGGAAGGGAGAGAAAGAGATAAGGAAGATTACAGGGTGGCTGATTACACACTCACACAGAAGACACAGAGACACAGGGAGGATTTATTTGAATCCTATACACAAAGTACTTGGCCCTCTGATGTAACAGAGGCCAGGTGCCATGCTTCGCTGGGGTCGTGGAGACCCTGCTCTTAAGATAATCTGGGGCAGATCCCTGTTGGTCTCTTCCAGTTGTTTAGGAGATATTTTTCCCTTACTAGCTTCTTCCGAACTTTCCTGTAATGTATTTTAAGTTCCGAAATGCACGAATTGAATTTATATAGGGGAGTTGGGGGAGGGGCCAAAGGAGACTTCATTCTTTCCTCCGGATCACAGTCTAAGTTGCCTTTTTCTGGTATCTTGTCCTTTAAGTCTGCCAAGTTTGCAAGTCCCTCCTCTTGCTCTGTTCCAATAGCCCCAAAAGTCTGTAAAAGTTTTGTTTTGAGGAACTTCAGTGTCTGCAGCTGCTGCTGTGCTATGATGCCCCTAACTTTTCTCAAATAAATCGTGCATCCTTGCTTCTTGCTAAGCTTGTGAAGTATTCTACAGAATGTCTCTAAGTCCTTAGAGTCTGTATAAGGATGCACACTGCCCCATGATAAGAAGATAGACCTCCTACCTCATCAGCTTTGTTGAGTTGTGGTTATGAAACTGAGTTGTCCGCGGAGACGAGAAGATAAAGCGTTTCTCGCTGAGTGTTGAACCTGGACCAAGGCTGTGTGTGCACGCGTAGTCTTCCCTCCTGATCGTCTCCTTCTTGTTCCCTGAAGGAGGCACCTTGGGTACCGCAGGAGCACACAGGCGTGGCCGGACCCGTGTAACCGCCCCACGTTGGACGCCTCTTATTACGAGCTTCTGAAGCCTCATAACTATGCTCGGGGTTCCCCCCAAGCCCCAGGCCTCTGCCTAAGCAAAGGACCTGATCTCGCAGACAATGAACGGGGTGGGAGCCGAAAGATGGTGAATGACTCCGTTTATTATTTCAGCAAGTAGCACATTTATACCTTTAGTGACGTAGGTACACTCTTTGGTTACGTGGGTGAAAGACAGGTAAAGCTAATACACCTGGGTCCTAGGACTGCCCTGACTCCACCTACTCTCCTCCTCTTCTCTTCCCGCGCTAACCCGAAGCTCCCTGTGGTCAGGCAGTCCAGGAAAAGAACCGGAAGTTTCACATGCTCTGCCAGAGAGCCGGAAGTTCCACGTGGTCAGGCAGGCCCGGGCAAAGACCTGGGATTGCTAGGGAGGCAACAAAGGTGAGACCCCTCCTCCTGGCTCCACCCATATCCCAAAGCCCTGAGTTTATCTCAGCAGGCCCCTGGGCCTGGAGGTCTGAGGAGGACAGGGCTCAAGCTCTAACTCGGCCCGCAACAAAGAACCATAGTGAGTTCAGGCTCAGAGATACTAATTGCCTCTATGCTGCTCCTTTGCAGGTAAAGAATTACTTGACTTGTTGGATTTTCATGAAGATTTATTTTTGGCACCCTCAGTGTACCACATGGTCTCCTCACAGAAATGTTGTCTGGAAAATGCTTGCTAATTGATAAAAATAGATAGAGGCATCTGATATTTTCCCCAGTCCATGGTAGCAGCTCAGTCTACTAAGAAGATCTTTAGGAGTCAGAGGACCCAGCTGCTTCGTGTCTGTGTCACCTTGGACAAGTTCTTCTCCTTCTCTGGGACTTGGTGTTCATTCTTGTTCATTCCAGCTTCAAATCAATCATTCAATCAATTATTGAGCATTGATTATTTCCCTAGGGAAAAGTGCCCTAGGGGTACAATGACAGAAAATGAAATTACCACCACTATAATTCTGTGGAATGAACTAGGGGTTGTTTACCTCTAGAGATGTGGTAGACTGGCTGCTCTCATCAGATTCTCACTGTCTGAGAATTGGAAGGTCCCTTTCAAATGAGATGATATTAATAAAAGTGCTTCCTTAGCACAGTGGCCAGTACAAGAAAAACATGGATTGGTCTCAGGCCAGGAAAGAGCTCAAAAAGCATTTGGAAAAGCAAGTAAGAGAAGTAGAGAAAAATTTGGGAAGAGAAATGAGAGTGATGCAAGAAAACCATGAAAAACAAGTCAGTGACTTGCTAAAGGAGACCCAAAAAATACTGAAGAAAATAACACCTTAAAAATAGAGTAACTCAAATGGCAAAAGAGCTCCAAAAACACAAGGAGGAGAAGAAGGTCTTAAAAGGCAGAGTTACCCAAATGGAAAAGGAGGTCCAAAAGACTACTGAAGAAAATACTGTCTTAAAAATTAGAATGGAGCAAGTGAAAGCTAGCAACTTCATGAGATATCAAGAAAATATAAAACAGAACCAAAGGAATGAAAAAATGGAAGACAATGTGAAACATCTCACTGGAGAAACCACTGACCTGGAGAATAGATCCAGGAGAGAAAATTAAAAAATTATTGGACTACCTGAAAACTATGATCAAAAAAAGAGACTAGACACCATCTTTCAATAAATTATCAGGGAAGACTGCCCTGATATTCTAGAACCAGAGGGTAAAATAGAAATTGAAAGAATCCACATCTCACCTCTTGAAAAAGATCTCAAAAAAAAAATCCTTGGAATATTGTAGCTAAATTCCAGAATTCCCAGGTAAAGGAGAAAATATTGCAAACAGCCAGAAAGAAACAATTTGAGTGTTGTGGAAACACAATCAGGATAATACAAGATCTAGCAGCTTCTACATTAAGGGATCAAAGGGCTTGGAATATGATATCCTGGAGGTCAGTGGAGCTAGGATTAAAAGCAAGAATCACCTACCCAGCAAAAGTGAGTATAATGCTCGAAGGCAAAATATGATTTTCAATAAAATAGAGGACTTTCAAGCTTTTTTGATGAAAAGACCAGAGCTTAATAGAAAATTTGACTTTCAAATACAAGAATCAAGAGAAGCATGAAAAGGTAAACAGGAAAAAGAAATCCTAAGGGACTTTCCAAAGTGGAACTGTTTTGTTTACATTCCTACATGGAAAGATGATATTTGTAACTCATGAGGCCTTTCTCAGTATTAGTGTAGTTGAGGGGTATATATCTATATATCTATATCTACGTATCTATATATCGATGTATCTATATCTATATCGATACATATAAATAAATACACACACAGAGGGCACAGGGTGAGTTGAATATGAAGGGATCATATCTAAAAAAATAATAAAATTAAGGTTTGAGAGAGGAATATATTGGGAGAAGGAGAAAGGGAGAGATAGAATGGGGTAAATTATCTCACATAAAAGTAGCAAGAAAAAGCAGTTTTATTGGAAGGAAAGATGGGGCAAGTGAAAGCAAATGAGTGAATCTTGCTCTCATCGGATTGGACTTAAGGAGGTAACAACATACACAGTCAATTGGGTATCTTACCCTACAGGAAAGTAGGGGGGAAGAGGATAGGAGAGGGGGATGATAGAAAGGAGGGCAGAGTGGGCCAGGAGGTAATCAAAAACAAACACTTTTGAAAAAAGGGACAGAGTCAAGGGAGACAATTGAATAAAGGGGGGCAGGATAGGATGGAGGGAAATACAGTTTATCTTTTACAACATGACTATTATGGAAGTGTTTTGCATAATAATACATGTGTGGCCTATGTTGAATTGCTTGCCTTCTTAAGGAGGGTGGGTGGAGAGGGAAGAAGGGAGAGAATTTGGAACTCAAAGTTCTAAAAACAAATGTTGAAAAACCAGTTTTTTTTTTACATGCAACTGGGAAATAAGATATACAGGCCAAGATGGTGGCTGGAAAGCAGGGACCAGTGTGAGCTCCCTGCCGAGTCCCTCCAAAAACCTATAAAAATGGCTATGAACCAATTCTAGAACTGCAGAACCCACAAAACAGCAGAGGGAAGAAGGGCTCCAGCCCAGGGCAGCCTGGATGGTCTCTGGGTGAGGTCTACCCCACATGGAGCTGGGAGCTGGGAGCTGGGAGCTGGGAACGGAGTGGAGCAGAGCCCAGCCTGAGCGGTGAGGACCAACCAGACCAGGAGCCAGGCAGAGGGGGCCCTAGCACCCTGAATCAGTGAGCTGCGGCAGTTACGAGACTTCTCAACCCACAAACACCAAAGACAGCAGAGAAGGTTAATGGGAAAAGCTGCGGGAGTGGAAGGAGTTCTCGGTTCGGCTTCCAGCCCCAGGGGCAGTGGAGGTGGGGCAGCTACAGCTGCTGCTGCTTCTGGCCCCAGGCCCACCAGATGGGAGGAATTAAGTGGAGGATCAGAGCAGGAGTGCACAGCCTGTTGAAGATCTAAGCCCAGTCCGGGTTGGGGGTTCTGGGGAAGGAGTAGTGCTGGTGTGACAGAGCTGGCACCTCCCCCACAAACGTGGAACATAGAACTCTAGTCTACAAGCAGTCATACCCCACTGAAAAACTCAAGGGTCAAGTAAGTTGGTTGGGAATGTGGCCAGGCAGCAAAAAAATGCCCAGATTCAGTCTCAGACTTTGGATTCTTTCTTTGGTGACAAAGAAGACCAAAACATACAGACAGAAGTTAACAAAGTCAAAGAGCCTACAACAGAAACCTCCAAGAAAAACATGAACTGGTCCCAGGCCATGGAAGAGCTCAAAAAGGATTTGGAAAAGCAAGTTAGAGAAGTAGAGGAAAAATTGGGAAGACAAATGAGAAGGATGCAAGAAAACCATGAAAAACAAGTCAATGATTTGCTAAAGGAGACCCCCCCAAAACACTGAAAAATACACTGAAGAAAACAACACCTTAAAAAATAGACTAACTCAAGAGGCAAAAGAGCTCCAAAAAGCCAATGAGGAGAAGAATGCGTTGAAAGGCAGAATTAGCCAAATGGAAAAGGAGGTCCAAAAGACCACTGAAGAAAATACTACTTTAAAAATTAGATTGGAGCAAGTGGAAGCTAGTGACTTTATGAGAAATCAAGATATTATCAAACAGAACCAAAGGAATGAAAAAGTGGAAGACAATGTGAAATATCTCATTGGAAAAACCACTGACCTGGAAAATAGATCCAGGAGAAATAATTTAAAAATTATTGGACTACCTGAAAGCCATGATCAATAAAAGAGCCTAGATATCATCTTTCAAGAAATTATCAAGGAGAACTGCCTTGATATTCTAGAGCCACAGGGCTAAATAGAAATCGAAAGAATCCACAGCTTGCCTCCTCAAATAGATCCCAAAAAGAAATCTCCTAGGAATAATGTTGCCAAATTCCAGAGATCCCAGATCAAGGAGAAAATACTGCAAGCAGCCAGAAAGAAACAATTTGAGTATTGTGGAAGCCCAATCAGAATAATCCAGGATCTGGCAGCTTCTACATTAAGAGATCGAAGGGCTTGGAATATGATATTGCGGAGGTCAATGGAGCTAGGATTAAAACCAGGAATTAAAATCAACAAAACTGAGTATCATGCTCCAAGGCAAAATATGGATTTTCAACAAAATAGAGGACTTTCAAGCTTTCTCAGTGAAAAGACCAGAACTGAATAGAAAATTTGACTTTCAAAGACAAGAATCAAGAGAAGCATGAAAAGATAATCAAGAAACAGAAACTGCAAGGGACTTACTAAAGTAGAACTGTTTTGTTTACATTCCTACATGGAAAGATGACATGTATGATTCATGAGACCTCAGTATTAGGGTAGCTGAAGGGAATATGCATATATATATATGTTTATGTATATATATAAGTGAATGTGTATGTATGTATGTATCTGTGTGTATATGTGTATATATATGTGTGTGTATATATATATATATATATATATATATATATATATACATAAAAGAGAGAGAGAGAGCAGACACAGGGTGAGTTGAAGATGAAGGGAAGATATCTAAAAGAAATAAAATCAAATTAAAGGATGAGAGAGGAACATACTGAGAGAGGGAGATAGGGAGAGATAGAATGGGGTGGATTATCTCGCATAAAGGTGGCAAGGGGAAGCAGTTCTGTGGGAGGAGGGCAGAGGGCAGGTGAGGGGGGAATGAATGAACCTTGCTCTCATCGGATTTGGCTTGAGGAGGGAATACCATACATACCTAATTGGGTATCTTACCCCACAGGAAAGAAGAGGGAGGAAGATAAAAAAGGGGGGGGGATGATGGAGGGGAGGGCAGATGGGGGTGGAGGTAATCCAAAACAAACACTTTCCAAAGGGGACAGGGTCAAGGGAGAAAATTCAGTAAAGGGATTGGTTGGGAAGGAGCAAAATATAGTTAGTGTTTCACAACATGAGTATTGTGGAAGGGTTATACATAATGTTACACATGTGGCCTATGTTGAATTGCTTGACTTCTTAGGGAGAGTGGATGAGAAGGGAAGAGGGGAGAGAATTTGGAACTCTAAGTTTTAAAAACAGATGTCCAAAAACAAAAAAAAATTTTTGCATGCAACTAGAAAATAAGATACACAGGCAATGGGGCATAGAAATTTATCTTGCACTACAAGAAAGGAAGGGAAAAGGGGATGGGAGGGAAGTGGGATAATAGAGGGGAGGGCTGACTGGGGGAACAGGGCAACCAGAATATATGCCATCTCCGAGTGGGGGGGAGGGTAGAAATGGGGAGAAAATTTGTAATTCAAACTCTTGTGAAAATCAATGCCGAAAACTAAATATTTTAAATAAATAAATTTAAATTAAAAAAAAAGACATACAGGCAATGGGGTATAGAAATCAATCTAGCCCTACAAGAAAGTAAGGGGAAAGGTGATAAGGTGGGTGGGGGAGTGGGTTGACAGAAGGGAGGGCAGACTGAAGAAGGCGGTAACCAGAATATATGCCATCTTGGAGTGGGGGGGAGGGTGGAAATGGGGAGAAAATTTGTGACTCAAAATCTTGTGGAAATCAATGTTGAAAACTAAAAATATTAAATATTAATTAAAAAATTGAAAAAAAGCATTTGTTCTATAAAACTTGGACTCAGTCAAAGGGCTGAACCCAAGGACCTAGAAGGCAACATGTGGCCTCATGGCCATAGGTTTCCCACCCCTAATTATTAGCACTAAGTACAGAGAAAGGAAGGGCTTGGATCACACTCGAGAGGGAGAGTACACACACACACACACACACACACACACACACACACACACACACACAAAATCACCCTCATCCCAGCCCAGGTAATTCCACCTTCAGAGAGCAAAGTCTTTCTGGGGTAAAGGTGAGGGTGAGGATGGGAATGGGGTAGGGGGAAAGTATCCCTTTTCTTCACCTCCAAAGAAGATGGTTTGGAAACATTTTGACCTATACCACAAATAACCTAACATCTCTGATTACATATAATTCCTGACGCCGTAAGTTCTTATACTTTAGTTACAACACTTGATCAACATTAAGCAGGCTAATTTTACCTAAAAAAGGCAAAAAATTTTGAAAGCCTGAGATAACCACGGAGAACTAGATGACAAAAAGTAGAGGAAAAACAGATAAACTAGAAACCAGAAAACTCATAGAAATTATAAGTATGACCAACAGCTGATTCTTTGAACAGACTAATAAAATTGACAAACTTTTAACTAATTTGATTAAAAAGAAGGCAGAAAATCAAATCAACAAAATAACAAACACTTTTCTGCTGTGTCCAGAGAGTAAAGACCGCTGCTCAGGCATGGCACCAGAGACAAAAAATGAATCAGGAGGAGGGAGGGAGTGGGATACCTTCCCTTACTCCTCACCCTGCACCTACTATCCCCTTAGAGACTCCCATGGTGTGGGTGTCTTGTCTTATTCTGTCTTCAGTTTCAGGTGCTCGAGGTGATTCCTACCTTCCCCAGGAGTTGGAGCCACAGAGACATTGGAGCCAAGATTCCCGGCAGGATGTTGCTGCCAGCTTGGCATGGAAGCCCTGAGAAGCTCAGAAGCTTGGGGATCAAGTCCAAAGGAGGGGCTTTGTACTTGGAACTTGGACTGTGCTGTTATAGGAGGGATCTAAGCTAAATAATTTGTATATTGTTCTATACTTTACTTTGTACTGTATGAGTCAGTTCTGTTGACAGAATTTTGCAAACTTCATTTGTTGCATGCTTGACTGATACTTTCTGTATATCAGTATTGATAAGCTGATACATTCTATATTACCTAGTCTTGACCAAGTACTGATAGAACTTTTCATGTGAGAAATTTGGCAGCATTAGATGAATACTGACTAGTAGAAATATATTGATCTTTGGCATTCCAACTGACCAGAAACAGTCACTAACAGTAGGCAGGCTTTATCCTGGGCCAATGGTGTTCTGGTAAATGTTTAACAATTGGCTTCACCCCAAAAAAGTACCTGCGATACTTTTAAGTCTAATAAGCATTGTTAACATTTTTTCTATTACTTTCTTAAGTCTAGTGAATCAACAGAACAATAAATCAAGCTCTGATTTGTAGTGGTTTCTGAGGTATAAATTCTTACACTGAAAAGTTAACTCCCAGGAACAGATTTGAGCTGACTCCAGCATTTTCATATCCTGGGCCCTCTTCTTTCTCTCTACATTCTCTCACTTGGCGACCTTCCATGAGTTTAATGATTGTCTCTGTGCAAATCCCTCCTATATCTAAATAGCCAGCCCCATTCTCTCTCTTAAGAAGAAGTCCTACATTGTCACCTGCCTATTGCCCGACATGGGCTTTCAGTATATGGCTGATGTGTAATGTCCCAGCTTCCCCTCTATCTCTGGGAGATATGAAAAGCCTGCACATGAAGAAGCATTTCATAAAAGGCAGGCCCTCATCAAATCTGAGGAGCCAAAAGGGACTTTCAACAAAGGTCCTTGAGACAATTTGCATTAATGATCCCCAAGTCAAGCCTGAGCATCTGGATGAAACTACAGTATTTATTGGGCTGGGTACATATAAGGATTATTTTAAGGCAGGGCTTCTTAACCTGGGATCTGTGGACTTAAAAAATATTTTGACAACTGCTTTTCATTGTAATTGGTTTTCTTTGTAATCTTCCATATTTTATTTTGTGCATTTAACAACATGATTCTGAGAAGAGATGCATAGCCTTCACCAGACTGCCAGAGGGTTCCACAACACACCAAAAAGGTTAAGTTTCCTTTCTTGGCTGTTTAAGCCATAAGCAGGTTCAATGACAAAAGAGGGGTGTACGTGTAATGGAGTAGTCTCATACCTGCTCCTTCTACAATCTGCCCTTCTGACCTGAGATTAATATATACAGTTAATCTTGAGTCAATATGTCTTACTGAAAGAACACAGGCTAGCATAGGTGCTCATAGTGGTTCTGAGGAGGAATCCACCATAGGGCATGTCTCTCTAAACTACTTTGCTTTGCTTGCCATCTACTTTGCTTTGCTTGCCATCTACTTTGCTTTGCTTGCCATCTACTTTGAAAAGGTATACATCAGGTTTGATAGTGAAGGTAGCAAGTCCAGAGCAACACTTTATCAAGTACTGTGTTAGGTTAGGAAAAGTCAGGACTTTAGGGGACTGCCCTTTTAGAATGCCCAGAGGTGGACTGGAACTAGCTGGAACAGGTTTTGAGAGTCCATTGGAGCTATAAGGAGAAAAGATGTGCTTTGAAACAGTTGCTGTGAAAATCGCAAAAAGAATTCCAATAAGGGTGAAAGTGAAAGGATTGCCTCACAGCAGTGAGGGCACAGTAGAGATTAACTCTGCTGTATGAATTCTTCCAGCTTTGTTCAGTGGCATGAAACAGATGGTAGGAATGATCCCAGGGTTAGAGTCTGGTGAGTCATGGGCCATGAAAGTAGCAGCAAGCAAGGGATTCAAGAGTAGGGAACACTATTATGTTGGACTGGTTATCTATAGGGTCAAGACTGGAAAAAGAAAAGTAAAGCCAGAGCCTGGGAGGCTGGTGATGGGTGAAGGTACTGCAAGTCATCTATCCTATTAGGCAACCTAATAGGTATGAGGTAGTACCTCAGAATTCTTTTAATTTGCATTTCTCCAACCAATAGTGAGTTAGAGCATTTTTTCATATGGCCATAGATAGTTTTGATTATTTCATCTGAAAACTGATCATATCTTTTGATCATTTATCAATTGGGGAATAGCTCTTATTTTTATAAATTTGACCCAGTTCTTTATATGTTTGAGAAATGAGGCTTTATCAGAGAAACTTGCTTCAAATTTTTTTACAGTTGTTACTTGCAACTGTATTTCCCTCCATCCTACTCCCTCCCACCATGTTTATTATATTCTCTCTCTCCTTTCACCCTGTCCCTCCTCAAAGGTGTTTTGCTTCTGACTACCCCTTGCCTAATCTGCCTCCCTTGTATCTCTCTCTCCCCCACTTCTCTTATCCTCTTCTGCTTCTACTTTCCTGTGGAATAAATAAGATAGATTTCTATATTGAGGGCATATGTTATGCTCTCTTTGAGCCAATTATGATGAGAGTAAGGTTCATTCACTCCTCCTCACCTCCCCCCTCTTCCCCTCCACTGCAAAAGCTTTTTCTTGCCTCTTTTATGTGAGATGATATATCTAATTCTACCTCTCCTTTTCTCCCTCTCAGTATATTCCTCTCTCATCCCTTAATTTGATTTAGATACCTTCCCTTCATATTCAACTCATGCTGTGCCCTCTGTCTATATATTATATATATATATATTTACATATGTACATATATATTCCCTTCAGCTACCCTAATACTGAGGTCTCATGAATTATACGTATCATCTTTCCATGTAGGGATGTAAACAAGACAATTCGACTTTGGTAAGTCCCTTATGATTTCTCTTTCTTGTTTACCTTTTCACATTTTTCTTGATTCTTGTGTTTGAAAGTCAAATTTTCTATTCAGTTCTGGTCTTTTCAATGAGAAAGCTTGAAAGTCCTCTATTTTATTGAGAATCCATATTTTGCCTTGGAGCATGATACTCAGTTTTGTTGATTTTAATTCCTGGTTTTAATCCTAGCTCCATTGATCTCCAGAATATCATATTCCAAGCCCTTCAATCCCTTAATGTAGAAGCTGCACACAAGATCTAGCAGCTTCTACATTACTATGTTGGAGTAAAGGTACAGTGTGTCTGTCTATGACTGATCAGACCAGTATGAGCTCAGGAGGTTCTACCACAGACACAAAGAGTCCACATGAACACTTGGAGTGGAGATGTCTAAATTTGTGCATTTCATGTTTCTTTTGAGCTACTACAATTCTGCTTTGCTCATGGAACACAGCACCTTTTCTGATGAGGGCATGCCATGCTGGGCAGTCCTTTGCCAGGGTCTCTCATGTCATGTAATCAATTCTAAAGTTCTTCAGAGAGACCTCGAGAATATCCTTAAATCACTTGAGTCTGACCTCCACCTGAGCACCTACCTGCCTTGCATGAATACTTCACAAAATAGTATTCTAGGCAAACATACATTTGGCATTTGAACAATGTGGCCAGCTAGCTGTATGACTGTAAGTCACTTAACCTCTGTCTACCTCAGTTTCTTCATCTCTAGTACTGGGATAAGAATAGCACCTCCCTCACAGAGTTAGTGTGATGATCAAATGAGGTAATAGTTGTAAAGCACATAGTATCATGGTTGGCACATAGTAGGCACTATATAGATTTTAGCTATTATACCTATTATATTAACTATAGTTAATATACATCCATCTAAACAAAATATAAAGCACAGAGTGTTTTTCACAGATAAGCATTGTAAGTCTTTCTATTTTCCCAGTAAAACAAAATAGTCTTGTAATGATGATGTCCCTTAAGTCTAAAGCTAGTGAAGCTTGACTGAGATGACATATTCGAGAGTGAAGGACTTGTAGCCTAAAGAGCTGAGAAGGAGCCTCAGAACAACCCCTTCTTAGCTGTGTGACTTAGGTTGAAGTACACTTTCTCAGCCCTTGAGTCTTTTTTGGTGCAATGAGTGGGTGGATCAGACATGCTTTTTTTTTAAAGCAATCTAGTTAAGTGACTTGCCCAGGGTCATGCAGCTAGTAACAGTCTGAAGCTGGATTTGAACTGAGGTCCTCTGGACTCCATGGCTGGTGCCTATCCACTATGCCACCTAGCTGCCCTTGGGTCAGATATTCTTTAAGCCCTTGCCCAGCTTGGATAGTCTCCAGTGCTCACAATAATTTTAGATCAGTGGTGCATTTTTATTATTAATCTCACTGAGTTCATAAGGAAAAAGACATGCCAACAGACAAAGGGACTTGGCTGACACTATGTAGCTGGTGGGTGACAAGTCAAGTATTTATGAAGGGCACACCATGCACCAGGCACTCAAGCACTGGGGATGCAAAGAGACGTAAAAACCTGTCCTTGTGGAGCTCATGATCTAATGAAGGGAGACAAGATGCCAATGGATAAACAACATATACAAGGCAAATTGAGGATGATCAATAGCAAGAAGGCACCAGCATTAAGGGGCCCTAAGCAAAGGATCCTTGCAAAAGGGGAGATTTTAGCTGAGACCTGAAAGTGTTGTGCCCTGTCCCCTAGTTTACCCTCCATCTTGCCCCAGCTCACTCCACAGTTTGTGTCCCCATCTCCACGGAAATAATTCTGCCCCAGCTTGCCCCACTGTTTTTGTTCCCATCTTCACGGAAATCAGTTTGTGTTTTTCCCCTTTAAATAACCTGACCCTACCCTTGCTCAGGGCTGTTCGATTTGAGTCTTTACTTCTAACAGTCGGGGGCTTGAATAAATCCACATCAAAATTTATATCCGGGTCTCGGCTTGCTTTTTTCGGCACAAAATTTCTGGAGGTCCCAGCAAGATTTGGGGGTGGCCTGTAGCACCCCCTGAGACCCGGGCCAGGAGGGGTCTCATCCTTGGGTGGTGGGTGTCTCCTTGTCCTGACCTCCAGGGAAGCAGGCCTCTGAGATGTTCCAGAGCCCCGGAGCTCCAGGCGGAGGAGAACTAACCCGCCCCCCAACTACCCTTGTGGATCCAGACCTCCAGTGGGGCTGGCCTCTGAGACATTTCAGAGCCCCGGAGGTAAGTCAGGTTTCTGGTGGTTATTCCCTTCTCGTTCTGGTGGGGATTCGGGGCGGAGGCAGCATAGTGTTCAGTTAAAAAAAAAAAAACGGCGATTTCCCGGGCGCCCCTGAGACATCGGGCCTCTGCCCCTTTCTGGTTTCTGGTTTATGTCCCAGGGTGTCTCTCCGTTTTGTGTTCGTGTGTTTCTGTGTGTGTTTGTGTCTGTCTTTTTGTGTGTCTGTGTGAGTGAGTGAGTGTAGCCTGTCAGCAGCAGCAGCAGCAGCAACAACAACGGCGGTAAACTCCCCCCTTGCCCCTCCCTATCCCACTGGCATTCTTGAGGAAACAGGGTGGAGCAGTGAGAGGGGGAGCAGAGCAGGCCATTCAGTTTTGTTCTATGTGTCCGTGGTCTGGTTAAAGTTTACCATTGTAAGGAAAAATACCCACAAGTTAAAGTCAAGTTGGGGGGGAGGGTGAAGATTGATTTATGTGGCAAATGGGGAGAAAACAGGGTATGTGAGAAAGAAAGCCTGAGAAAAGTTAGAGTTCTCAGAGGTATAACCTCTGCTCAAAAGGCAGAGTTATCCGAGCAGGAGGAAGACCTAAAGGCACACGGGAAAAGTTTCTTTGAACTTCTCTGCACTAAAAAAAGTTTCAAGATAAGAAAGGGTTACAGAGAGAAGGAAAAAGGAAGAGGGGGAACTTTTCCCTCAGATCAAAGGGAGGCAGGCTAGACAAGTATTTTAACCCTTTTTCTGCCTACATAAAAGAGAAATGTTTTTGTGTAATGGGACCCAACCAGAAAAGAGTTGAACTAAATGTGAAAAGTGAAAATGTGTCATTCTTAATTTAATGCTTAAGATAAATTAGAGTTCATTTTACTGCTTGTCACTAAAGTTTATGGGAAAAGGAAAGGAGAGATTGTGATAAAAGTGGAAGATTAGTAAATTAAAATCCTGATCAAGCAGCTTAGAGAAAAAGGCTTGATAGCCTGAGTTAAAAGCCTGATAGATGAAGTTATAGAGAGATGGAAGGGATTATGTCCACCCACTCTTTGGACTAGATCTTTGAGTGGGTTCTATTAAATTTAATATGAATATTGGTCCAGTATGTCACTTTAAACTGACCTGGTTATAACAGTTGATGCAAAATTGTTTTTAAAACTTTCAAAATGTGGACATGAATGGGGAACTGAAAAATTAAGGAAATATATGAAATTGTGGATAATAATTTTTTTAAGGGTCAGGGGTATTAGAATTCTGTGGCCCTAAGAAAGTTAATTCACTGTTCAGTGAGGGGATTCACTCCTAGAAATAATATGGGAATCACATAATTGTAAAAGTATTTGGTTAAGTTAAATATAATTGCCTCATATGTGGATTTTCTCAGATGTGAAATTTTTGTCAATGGTGATAAGATGAAGGTGGAAACACATCCAGTCAGACTGGAAATTAATTAATTATGGTTTTAGAAGGTTTAAATACATAACAACTGTTTATGTTATTGTATTTCTAAAAAATTAGTTATATTGTTTGGTAAACAACTTTTAAGTTCATCTGTGTTGTTAGAGAGGCAATTTCTCTAAGTGTTGTTAGATTGACAATTGTACTGTTAAAATAATGAAGGGATTAGGAAACTGTTAAGTTATTTTGTATAATCATGTCTTTTAAAGAAGTTTAATTTAAGAAATTATAAACTTCCAGGGTTTGTAGCAGCAGTACTGGGATCTCTATTTGTGCAATAAGTTGGGAAAGCCTGGAAGTGGAAGTTTTACTGAAAGAGAGAGAACAGTGGGGTCAGAAAGTAGCTGACCTCTGAACCTGGCTTTTAAAGTCAGTAGGACTAATTTTTAGAAATTGACTTTTAGGGCATTGTTTTAAAAATTAAAATTTGATTGTGAGATCCTGGTAAAAGCTTTAAAAAGGAAAGATATTTGTCAAAAATGCTATTATTGGAGTTCCAGGGGTGGAGCCAAGATGGCAGCAGGAAACCAGAGACTAGCATGAGCTCCCCTCCGAGTCCCTCCAAAAACCCATAAAAATGGCTCTGAACCAATTCTAGAATTGCAGAACCCACGAAAACAGCAGAGGGAAGCAGGGCTCCAGCCCAGGACAGCCTGGATGGTTTCTGGGTGAGGTCTATCCCACACGGAGCTGGGAGCTGGGAACTGGGAGCTGGGAGCTTGGATCTGGGAACAGAGCAGAGCAGAGCCCAGCATGATCGGGGTGGACCAACCAGACCAGGAGCCAGGCAGAGCATGCCCTGAATCAGTGAGCTGCGGCAGTTACCAGACTTCTTAACCCACAAACACCAAAGACAGTGGAGAAGGTTAGTGGGAAAAGCTGCGGGAGTGGAAGGAGTTCGAGGTTCAGCTACCAGCCCCGGGGGCAGCAGAAGTAGGGCAGCTACAACTGCAGTTGCTTACGGTCACAGGCCCACCTGGTGGGAGGAATTAAGTGGCGGATCAGAGCAGGAGTGCACAGCCTGCTGAAGATTTAAGCCTTGTCCGGGTTGGGGGTTCTTGGGGAAGGAGTAGTGCTGGTGTGACAGAGCTGGCTCCTTCCCCCCAAACGTGGAACATAGAACTCTCTAGTCTACAAGCAGTCATACCCCGCTGAAAAACTCAAGGGTCAAGTAAGTTGGCTGGGAATATGGCCAGGCAGAGAAAACACAACCAGATTCAGTCTCAGACTTTGGATTTTTTCTTTGGTGACAAAGAAGACCAAAACATACAGACAGAAGAAGTTAACAAAGTCAAAGAGCCTACAACAGAAGCCTCCAAGAAAAACATGAACTGGTCCTAGGCCATGGAAGAGCTCAAAAGGGATTTGGAAAAGCAAGCTAGAGAAGTAGAGGAAAAATTGGGAAGAGAAATGAGAAGGATGCGAGAAAACTATGAAAAACAAGTCAATGACTTGCTAAAGGAGACCCCAAAAAATACTGAAAAATACACTGAAGAAAACAACACCTTAAAAAATAGACTAACTCAAAAGGCAAAAGAGCTCCAAAAAGCCAATGAGGAGAAGAATGCCCTGAAAGGCAGAATTAGCCAAATGGAAAAGGAGGTCCAATGGACTGCTGAAGAAAATAATACCTTAAAAATTAGATAGGAGCAAGTGGAAGCTAGTGACTTGATGAGAAAAATAACAAGAAAAAGAAATTGCAAGGGACTTACTAAAGTTGAATGGTTTTGTTTACATTCCTACATGGAAAGATGACATGTATGATTCATGAGACCTCAGTATTAGGGTAGCTGAAGGGAATATGCATATATATATATATATATGTTTATGTGAATGTGTATGTATGTATATATGTATGGGTATATACATATATACATACATGTATATATGTATATTTTATATATATATATATATGTATATATATATATATATGGAGAGAGATAGAGAAAGAGAGAGAGAGAGAGAGAGAGAGAGAGAGAGAGAGGACACAGGGTGAGTTGAAGATGAAGGGAAGATATCTAAAAGAAATAAAATCAAATTAAGGGATGAGAGAGGAATATATTGAGAGAGGGAGATAGGGAGAGATAGAATGGGGTGGATTATCTCGCATAAAGGTGGCAAGAGGAAGCAGTTCTGGGGGAGGAGGGGAGAGGGCAGGTGAGGGGCCAATGAGTGAATCTTGCTCTCATCACATTTGGCCTGAGGAGGGAATACATACTCAATTGAGTATCTTACCACACAGGAAAGAAGAGGGAAGAAGAAAAAAAAAGGGGCAGGATGATGGAGGGGAGGGCAGATGGGGGTGAAGGTAATCAAAAACAAATACTTTTGAAAGGGGACAGGGTCAAGGGAGAAAATTCAATAAAGGGGAATGGGTTGGGAGGGAGCATAAAAAAATGCTATTATTGTCAAGTTGTGATACCCAAAGACCTAGAAGGTTTTATGGGTGGAGATGGAAAAATTTTTTAGTCCAATAATTGGGTAAATTGGTACTCTTGTATAGTCATGTGAAACTCCCCTGAGGCAGCTGGCAACCGGGTGGCCGTTGCCGCTGCCTGGGCAGCATCCGTCTCGGGTGCTGCCCCCTTTCTTTTTGTTTCAGACCCCCTCCCCTCTGTCACCCCTCCTCCTTCTTATTCACCCTTGGGTGATTCCTTTGTGGCCAAAAAATAAATGGGGGGGGGGAAGAAGGAGTCCTGGTGGTGGGTTTTGGGAGATGGCTGGACTTTTGTGCCTGAGGTCTTGGGTGGGAAGACTCCATCAGATCAAGCACCTGCGGTCAGGAAAGCTTGGGGACAGATATTACATCCCCCATCTAGACAACATCCTTACTAGCACAGTCACCAGATGCCCAAGTGAACTGCAAAACAGGCAAAGACATCTCTGCTGGGGGTAAGGCTGTGGGGAACTCAACCTGGGGAACACTGGGAAGTAGATTTTACTGAAGTCAAACCACAAGCAGTGGGTTTTAAATATCTCTTGGTCTTTGTTGATACCTTCTTGGGTTGGGTGGAAGTCTTCCCTTCTAAGAAAGAGACAGCTCCAGTGGTTGTAAAGAAACCCTTGAATGAATTGATCCCCCATTTCAGCCTTCCCCTTAGCATTGGCTCAGATAATGGCCCTAGCTTTGTTGCCAAAGTTTCTCAGGGTGTGGCCAGAGCTTTAGGGGCGGAACGGAAATTGCATTGTGTCTACAGGCTCCAGAGCTCGGGTCAGGTTGAAAGAGCAAACCGCCCCCTTAAAGAGTTTCTGTCTAAACTTATCCTGAAACCCAGGAGAACTGGGTCACTCTGCTCCCTCTGGCCTTGCTCCACAGCCGATGCACCCCTAATAAACTTGGTTTGACCCCTTTGAAATTCTTTTTGGGCAGCCCCCTCCTATTCTCCCTCTCATTAGAGAGGAGATTCAGGCTGATTTTACTAATGCCTCCCTTATTAAGTTACTACAGGGCCTGCAGCTTCATAAATCTGTCCGGGAAGCCCTGCCTATTCTGACTTCTGACCACCTCCACCTCTTCTAGCCCGGGGACTCTGTCCTAATCCAGAAACATACAACCTCTGGCCCATTCCTGTCTGGCTCCACTACAGCTGTGTGAAGGCAGCTGCATCCGCACAACGGAAAGCAGAGCCCCTCGAGGACCCCCAAAAGCTAAGACTGTCCCGACCCTCTTCTTGATCCTCCTATTACCCCCTTGCGCAGTCCCTCGCAATCCCCATGCCCCCAAGCCAAGCTCTACTTGGGTAATTACTACAGGGAACAGACAATCCTGGACTTTCCAAAATCCCAAAGACATATATCTCCCCCTCAATAACTTTTTTCCCCAACCGGGCCTGTTTGGGGGCCCACCGACAGACGCAGGCTACCTACTCTGTTCTACTTCAGGATGCCTAACCACATGTGCCTGCCCTTGTGTCACGGCCTACAACCCTCCCCTCCACTGACCCTAGTGGCTCCCTGGTGGGCAGTATTGGGGGCTTGGATCCTGTTACTCCGTATCTGTACAATTGAGTTTTTTTCCTACTCCAGCCCATCTTCCACTCAAATCTGATGATGTCACACTTTATATGATAAACTCTAGTGATTCCCTTTACTTCTAGGATCCAATATTAAACCCTTTGTCTGCCTTTTAAAGACCTTCATAATTTGAACCCTCTCTACCTTTTCCTCCACTTTACTCCATCTCCTGTGCTCTTTGATCTGGTAACACTGACCTACTTGGAGCTCCTGGAACAAGACACTCCATCTCTAGAATCTGGGTGAGCTGAAGCAAGATGGAGGGTAAACTGGGGGACAGAGCACAACATTCCCCAATTCTTTTTCAAAGTATCTCAATCCCTTGACACATTCTCAGAGGACCCATCACAAGAATCAGGGGGACTGGAATTTGCAAACCGATAATGGGGATCCCTAACCAATAGCAACTTAACAGAGTTTATGTGGGACTTAACAAATTGCAGAAAACAATTAATGAGGCAGGGTCCCACAACCAGAGCTATAATGAGGAGGAGGAGAGGGCCAGCCAGGGCCAACACCAGGGTAGTGAGCCAAGGGGATGTACCAAACAGGAACTGATACCAGTTCTCAGAGTTTTCCAGCTCCTTCTGTCTATTGACAATATTTTGGCATACCAACCTCAGGCTTTCCCGAACCACTTCAGAGTTGTTAGCATAGAAACAACAAGCCTCTTCGAGGGCTGCGCATAGACCACCCTGCTTGAGTAAAAGAAGGTCAAGGCCTCTGAGGTTCTGGAGGACCACCTCTGCCAAAGAGTCCACTTGTGTTTCTAGGGCTGAGATGGACTGCTCTATGTGGGAGAGGTCAATGTTTACCTGTGCACTTAAGGCCTTATAGCTGAGATCCCCTTTGACTAGGGCTACCATCCTAGGGCTTCAGCCCAGGACAACCTGGATGGTCTCTGGGTGAGGTCTATCGTGCACAGAGCTGGGAACGGGGAGGAGCAGAGCTCAACCAGACCAGGAGCCAGGCAGAACAGACCCTAGCGCCCTGAATCAGTGAGTTGTGGGAGTTACCAGACTTCTCAACCCACAAACACCAAAGACAACAGAGAAGGTTAGAGGGAAAAGCTGTGGGGGACAGAGTGGAAGGAGTTTGAGGTTCAGCCACCACCCCGGGGGCAGCTGAGGTGGTGCAGCTACAGACCTACAGCTGCAGTTGCTTCCAGTCCCAGGCCTACCTGTTGGGAGTAATTAAGTGGTGGATCAAAGCAGGAGTGCAGAGCCTGCTTAAGATCTGAGTCAGGTCCAGGCTGGTGGTTCTTGGAGAAAGAGGAGTGCTGGTGTGGCAGAGCTGGGTGTATAGAAATAGCTCTGACACCATCAGCGCATTCCCTCTACAAGCAGTCATACCCCGACGAAAAACTCAAGGGTCAAGTAAATTGGCTGGGAACATGGACAGGCAGCAAAAACAGACTCAGATTCAGACTCAGACTTTGGAATCTTTCTTTGGTGACAAAGAAGACCAAAACATACAGCCAAAAGAAGTCAACAAAGTCAAAGAGCCTACATCAAAAGCCTCCAAGAAAAACATGAAGTAGTCTCAGGCCATGGAAGAGCTCAAAAAGGATTTGTAAAAGCAAGTTAGAGAAGTAGAGGAAAAATTGGGAAGAGAAATGAAAATGATGCGAGAAAACCATGAAAAACAAGTCAATGACTTGTTAAAGGAGACCCCCCCCAAAATACTGAAAAAATATTGAAGAAAACAACACCTTAAAAAATAGACTAACTCAAAAGGCAAAAGAGCTCCAAAAAGCCAATGAGGAGAAGAATGCCTTGAAAGGCAGAATTAGCCAAATGGAAAAGGAGGTCCAAAAGACCACTGAAGAAAATACTACCTTAAAAATTAGATTGGAGCAAGTGGAAGCTAGTGACTTGATGAGAAATCAAGATAATATAAAACAGAACCAAAGGAATGAAAAAGTGGAAGACAATGTGAAATATCTCATTAGGAAAACCACTGACCTGGAAAATAGATCCAGGAGAGATAATTTAAAAATTATTGGACTACCTGAAAGCCATGATCAAAAAAAGAGCCTAGATATCATCTTTCAAGAAATTATCAAGGAGAATTGCCCTGATATTCTAGAACCAGAGGGTAAAATAGAAATTGAAAGAATCCACAGATTGCCTCCTCAAAAAGATCACAAAAAGAAAACCCCTAGAAATATTGTTGCCAAATTCCAGAGCTCCCAGGTCAAGGAGAAAATACTGCAAGCAGCTAGAAAGAAACAATTTGAGTATTGTGGAAAATCAAACAGGATAATCTAGCAGCTTCCACATTAAGGGACTGAAGGGCTTGGAATATGATATTCTGGATGTCAATGGAGCTACGATCAAAACCAAGAATCACCTACCCAGCAAAACTGAGTATCATGCTCCAAGGCAAAATATGGATTTTCAACAAAATAGAGGACTTTCAAGCTTTCTCAGTGAAAAGACCAGAGCTGAATAGAAAATTTGACTTTCAAACACAAGAATCAAAAGACACGTGAAAACGTAAACAAGAAAGAGAAATCCTAAAGGACTTACTAAAATTGAACTGTTTTGTTTACATTCCTACATGGAAAGATGATGTGTATGATGCATGAGACCTCATTATTAGGGTAGCTGAAGGGAATATGCCTATATATGTGTGTGTGTATGTGTATATATATATATATGTATGTATGTATGTATGTATTTGTATGTATATAGACTGAGGGCACAGGGTGAGTTGAATATGAAGGGATGATATCTAAAAAAAACAATGAAATTAAGGGATGAGAGAGGAATATATTGAGAGAGGGAGAAAGGGAGAGATAGAATGGGGTAAATTATCTCACATAAAAGTGGCAAGAAAAGCAGTTTTGTAGGAAGGGAAGAGGGGGCATGTGAGGGGGAATGAGTTAATCTTGCTCTCATTGGATTTGACCTGAGGAGGGAATACTATACACACTCAATTGGGAATCTTACCCCATGGGAAAGAAGGAGGAAGAAGATAGAAAAGGGGGGATGATAGAAGGGAGGGAAGATAGGGGGAGGAGGTAATAAAAAACAAACACTTTCAAAAAGGGACAGGGTCAAGGGAGAAAATTCAATAAAGGGGGATAGGTTAGGAAGGAGCAAAATATAGTTAGTCTCTCACAACATGAGCATTGCGGAAGGGTTTTACATAATGATACACATGCAGCCTATGTTCAATTGCTTGCCTTCTTAGGGAGGGTGGGTGGGGAGGGAAGAGGGGAGAGAATTTGGAACTCAAAGTTTTAAAAACAGATGTTCAAAAACAAAAATAAAAGTTTTTGCATGCAACTAGGAAATAAGATACACAGGCAATGGGGCGTAGAAATTTATCTTGCCCTACAAGAAAGGAACGGAAAAGGCGATGGGAGGGGAGTGGGGTGACAGAAGGGAGGGCTGACTGGGGAATGGGGCAACCTGAATATACACCATCTTGGAGTGGGCGGGAGGGTAGAAATAGGGAGAAAATTTGTAATTCAAACTCTTGTGAAAACAATCCTGAAAACTAAATATATTAAACAAACAAAGAAACAAACAAATAAATAAAAAGAAAAAAGAAGTATCTTGGGGCAGCTAGGTTGTGCAGTGAGTAGAGCACTGGCCCTGGAGTCAGGAGGACCTGAGCTCAAATTTGGCCTCAGACACTTGACACACTTACTAGTTGTGTGACCTTGGGCAGGTCACTTAACTCCAATTGCCCTGCCTTCCCCCTTTCAAAAAAAATATCTTGTTAGGGTAATGAATCAAAATAGAGGAAGCATTTCCTTTGATTTTGCTATTTTTTCCATATAAAAGAAACCCTGTAGAAGAGCCTCTATGCTGCTCCTTTGCAAGTAAAGAATCACTTGACTTGTTGGATTGTTGTGAAGTTTTCTTTTCAGGACCCTCAGTGTACCACATGGTCTCCTCGAAGGAATGTTGTCTGGGAAATGCTTGCTGATTAATGAAGCAGAACACAGACATCTGGTATTTTCTCCAGTCCCTGGCAGCAGCTCAGTGTACTAAGAAGAACCTTAGATTAGGAGTCAGAGGACCTGGCTGCTTGGTGTCTGTGTCAGCTTGGACAAGTCCTTCCCCATCTCAAGGCCTCAGCGTCCATTCTTGATCAATGATTTCTAATATCCCTTCTAGCTCTAAATTAATCATTAAATCAGTGAGCAAGCATTAATTTTTCCCTACTAAGTGCCCTAGAGATACTACCTCTGCTATGGTCCTGTGAAATGAACTAGGGTTTTTTTTTCCTCTAGAGACAGGGTGGACTGGCTGCTCTCATCAGATCCCCACTGTCTCAGAATTGGAAGGTCCCTTTCAAATGAGATGATACTGTAGAAGTGTTTCCTTAACACAGTGGCCCGTACATGATAGGCACTATATTAATGGATTTTTTCTTCTGGATATCATTTAAATTCTTCTATCATAATAGTAATGAGTGAGAGTTGAAGTATTACACTCAAAACTGCACTATATTTTAGTTGAGACCAAAGAACTACTCAAAGCAAATGACTGGGTGTTATTGGTCTGTAACAGATGCAAAAACAGTTATGCTTAGAGATCACAACTCCACCCGGGCTTTTTCAGTCTGTGATTCCTTCTTCTTCTGAGGCACAGTCTTGGTCCAGAACACAAACTTATCTCTCTTCAGGCTCTTTCCCACAGACAACTGTAAATTCAGCTGCAGGTACTCTTCCTTCTGGTCATAGACTGGCCAGTGAATAAGGTCTGGGCCATTTGGGTCCCTGGGAGGAAAAAACAAACATTTAGAACCTGAAAGGGGCCACTGCACTGAGAAGTTTAGCAAGCCACCCTCAGGTCAGCCTGAGAGCCAAGGAAGGGGCCTGAGGGAGAGGCCAATTGACAGTGGTAGCATCCATAGAGAGACTTGTTCACCCACTCTTAAGAAGTCTGGTCTTCACCTTTCCTGTTGCCCCTTTCTAATGCAACAGACATGAAAGGTCCAAAGAGTGAAAGGACTCCTCACATAGGGAATAAGTAGCCAAGTCAGAATTTGAAATCATAACTTTGGACTTTATTTCATTGGGGTAGCTAGGTGGTACAGTGGATAAAGCCAGGCCTCAAGTCAGGAAGATCTGAGTTAAAATCCAGCCTCAGACATTTACTAGCTCTGTGACCCTGGGCAAATCACTTAACCATGTTTGCTTTTGTTTCCTCATCTGTAGAATGAGCTGGAGAAGGAAATGGCAAACCACTCCGGTATCTCTGCCAAGAAAACTCCAGATGGGGTCGCAAAGAATCAAATACAATACCACTGGACCCCAAATCCCAGACTTTTGCCACTACCACCTGTCCTAATGTTTGCCAAAGGGGGAGAGAAGTCACTGAGACTCGAAGGTGGTGGTGAGGGCCAAGAGAGTTGATGATCTTTCTTGTTTTCCTTTCAAGATGCCCATGTGTAGGGTGAATCTGCCAGAGCAATGCCTCCTCCAACCTTGGCCATGAACTTGGGGAAGGTCTACAGTGTCCACCACACCTTGCCTCTGGGTTGTAATAACATTTTTTCCTGAGCGAATTTCAATCAGAGAACTTTTATGTAAGTTGGAAACCTTTATGTGCTGAGGAACAAGCACTACTCTGCAGGGAATCGATTGGGAACCGAAGGGGCAGTTTTCTCACCCATGACGGGCAAAGTTTGCCCAGTAGCTCATTATCCTGTGGCTCAGCAGTTTTTCCTCTTCTGTTGCCTCTCCTAAAGCTAGGAACAGAAAAAGAAACATCTTGGTTAAGGTCAAAATGCAGACCCAAAGACCTCCTTTCTTCTGCTCATCAGCCCCCTCCACCCAACCATCCTGCTCTGGTCACTGACCTTATCTTCCTAAAATAGGCTCCCTCAGGTCACTCCTTCCCAAAGGACCTCCTGGGGTTTCTGTTGTCCAGCTCCATCTGATTGTACAACTGGGTCTTTCCCCAAATAACAAAGTTGTGCTGCTGGACTGGAAATCAAGAAGACCTGAGTTCTAATCTAGCCTCAGACATTGACTAGATGAAACTGGGCAAGTCACTTAACCTCTGTCTGCCTTTGTTTCTTTGTTTGAAAAATGGGGATAATAATAGCACCTGTACCCCAGGGTTGTTGGGAGGGTTAAAAGAGGGAGATAATATTTAGAGATTGCTTTACAAAACTTATAAAAATGTTACATAAATGCTAGATATCATTGTTATACTATATTATATTTATATTATTATATACTCAATATAACAATACATAATGCAGTAATAAAGTAGAAAATTACATGTATCATATTATAGAATAGAATATTTTATTATATGTAATTATAGTAATGGTATGATTGTTATAAATGTAATTTATAAGAATAATTATTATTATTCTAAGCTACAACAGCCTATCACAAGCTCTGGTAGCTGCAAAGCCTTTGCTTATGGCCCCTGCCCCAGACAGTGCCTGCCATTCAAGCCCCTTGACTGGGGCAGTGCAGACAGGTGGTGCAGAAGCAGCTGGCCCATAATGTCATGAATTCACTGGCCATGGCAAGTCATGATACAGATAAATGGATAAACTGGTCTTCCAGTTCTGCCAGGACAGGAGCAAGGTGATAAAAATAGGTCGAGATGTGATATCCAAAAACCCAGATTTAGGACCATCTATAAACATCAACTCCAACAAATACTAAATGTGAGACTTTTGTCCAACAATTAACAAATGAATGCACTGGTAGAGAAAATCAAGAATAACCGGAGCATAAGGAGGGATGGAAAAATGAAGTGAGGGAGGGAGGGAGGAAGGAAGGAAGGAAAGAAAGAAGGCAGGGAAAGAGGAAGGGAGGGAGGGCAGACTTCCAGCACATTGGACACATCCTCTCTACAGGAGTTATGGAAGCACAAGGACAAGAATCACCCAGGATGAAATAGTGTGACAGATTAGGGTCTACATCAGAGGAGAGGTGTGGGCATGGCTGAGGTCACTGGTCCACTGACGTATGGAAATGTGTTTTTTGCATTTGTGCCTCATCTTCCCTTCTGAGGAGTAAACGACAGGAAGTCAGAGACTGTGTCTTAATTATCTTTGTGTCTTCCCCAGAGTAAACAGAGGGCTCTGCATGTTGGATGTGCTTCACCATGTAAACTGAATTGAAAGGGACAGTTGATTCAGTCTCTTGATTCAGTTCACCTGAACAATCAAAGGGACTTCCAAGGCTGATACCTTAGTCTCCAGTCACTCAGTCAATCAGGCAACTACTCATTGCCTCCTCTATCCCCAGCACAGTGCCAAGAGTTGGGAGACACAAATACAAAGAATAAAAAATGAAATAAAAAATGAAAACAAAAGCTCTTCTCAGGCAACTGGGCCCCTCTTCTGTGCCCCCTAATGAACCTGGTAGGGCAGAAGGAACATTGGATTTGGGCTTAGACCTGCTACCTCTGTGACATTAGATAAGGCCATTCCTCTCTCTGAACTTCAATTTCCTCATTTGTAAAAGAGACACAATCTCTCCTTCCCCCATACCGTGACCCTCATAAGGTATTTGGGAAGATCAAATAGCAGCTAGATGAGAAGTAGAATCAGTGCTGAACATGGAGCCAAGAAAACAGGAGTTCAGATCCTGACTCAGACCCTTAACTAGCTCTTTGACTGTTGGCTAGCTGTCACCTTTCTCAGCCTCAGTTTCTTCATCTGTAAAATAGGGATAGCACTAGCGCCTACTTCACAAAGCTGTTTTGAGGCTATCAAAAGAGAATGGCACACACAAAACCCATTGTAACCCTTCAAGAAGTATATAAATGCTAGCAACTTTTAGCTATTGTTATAGTCATTATTAAATGAACTGATACACGGGAAGGTGCTCTGTGGAAAGGTAAGGCATTATTATATATTTTGATGTCAGAGAGAGTAAGGAAGATGATGGAGATGGGAGGCCAGGGCCCCATGGATTCTGCCCCCTCTGCCCCCTACCCCAAGCCACAGCTCCCCCCTCCATCCCATCTCCACTGCTTACGAGGTCCTCCAAAGAGAAAACGCAGCTCATCACCATGGTCTGCTTTCACAAAATCTGGCCTGACATCCTTAAGTACGCTTGGTCGGTGCTGAAATTCATAAAAGTAGACTGGAGAGCTGGGACCTAGGCAAACATGAGAAATGCATTGAATACAGAGTTGGACTGCAGCCTCCTTTGTGTGTGGGGGGGTGATGTTAGCTGGTCATTGACAGGCATGCTCCTAGAGGGCAGTCCCTTAAGGATTACTCTCTGATTCATGTTGGAAAATGCTATCGACATCCAGAGAAAGAACTATGGAGTCTGAATGCAGATTGAAGCATACTACTCTCTCTTTTTTTTGTTTCTTCTTTCTGTGTTTTTTTTTACTTTGGTTCTAATTCTTCCTTATACCATGACTAATGTGGAAATATGTTTAATGTGATTGTACATATATAACCTGTATCAGATGACATGCCAAATCAGGTAGGAGGGAGTGGAGGGAGCAGAAGAAAATTTAGAACTCAAAATCTTATAGAAGCAAATGTTGAAAATTAAAACTAACTAAATAAATAATTACAAGACCTCAAATACTATCTGAGAATGATGCTGTAAGGCAGGACAAGTGCTGGGGCCTGAAGTAACAAGGTGTACGTTGGAATCTTGGCCCTGTTGCTGACTGACTACAAGACCTTAGGGGAATCCTTTTACTTCTCTGAGGCTGATTTTTCAACAATGAGGTAGAGATAATAATATCTGGCCTATTTACCCTATAGGAAGGGGAGGGGAAGAGAATGAACATTTGTTATTCAATCATCAGTTATATTTGACTCTGTGTGATTTCATTTGGGATTTTCTTGGAAAAGATACTGGAGTGGCTTGTCATTTCCTTCTCCAGCTCATCTTACAGTTGAGGAAACTGAGGCAAAGAAGGGGAATTGACTTGCCAGAGTCACACAGCTAGTAAGTGTCTGAGGCCATATTTGAACTCAGGAAGAAGAGTCTTCCTGATTCCAGGCCCAGCACTCTATCCACTGTGGCATGTAGCTGCCCTGAGAATAAGCATTTATAGAACACCTACTTTGTGCCAGCCATTTGCTAAGCGCTTTACAAATATTATCTCACTGCAGCCTTGCAACAGCCCTGTGACAGAGGTGCTAATATTAATTCCATTTTATAGTTGAGGAAACTGAGACTTCCTTAGGATCACACAGCTAGAAGGTGTCTGAGTCTGGATTTGAACCCAGGGCTTCATGACTCCAGGTCTGATGTTCTGTCCCCTGGGATGAGGTTGTTGTGAGGATCCAGGAGGATAATGGATATAAAGGGTTTTGTATCAATAAAACACTCTAGCAGGGTTGCTTGGATTTACTTTTAGTTGAGCACTTTGACAACTCGATTTCAATGTAACTGGTTTTCTCTGTTATGTATTTTTTATACACTTAAAAACATTACTCTAGGGGCAGCTAGCTGGTGCAGTGAGTAGAGTTCCAGCCCTGGAGTCAGGAGGACCTGAGTTCAAATTTGGCCTCGGACGGTTGACATATGTACTAGCTGTGTGATCTTGGGCAAGTGACAACCCCAATTGCCTTCCCTCCTTCAAAAATACCCCCATTACTCTGGAAGGAATCTGTAACTTTCCCTGGACTGTCAAAGGGGTCCATAATGCATACCCAAGAAATAGTTAGGAGCTTCTGCTTAGTGTGGGTTACTATTATTTATTATATTATTATTATTAGTTATTGTAGAGAATAGTCATTGAGCTCACCCCTACTGGGGGTAGTCAGAGATAGGTGGGAAGAAGAAGGAAGATAAACAAGGGGGTTTAACCAATCTGGAAGCTATGATAGTGAAGAAGAAGGAGCCTCCTTCTGCATAAGTGTGTGGGTAACATAGACACATTGCCCCAGAGATGAGACATTCTTACACTCATTCCCAAAAGGGTCCATGCCATACTCACTGTGTTGATATTTGGCCACTTTGAGGGAAGGAATAACAAAGACCATATCTCCCATTATTTCCTGGTATTGAGCTCGACATTCTCCAGGGTCCTCGGTATCTTTTAAGTACTCTTCCATTATCAAACGCACAAGCTCAGGAGAAAGACCCTATAGGAGACCCAGGAAGAGACAGAGTAACAGAAAAATTAGCTTACTTGGCAGTGGATTGTTTGGGGATGTTTGTTGGTTGATTGTAAGGAATGAAGAAGGGAGCTAGTTGGCATGGTGGACAAAGCACTCACCCTAGAGTAAGGGGGGCCCGTGCTGAAATCTGACCTCTGACATATATTAGCTATGTGACCCTGGGCTCTGAACCTTGTTTGCCTCAGTTCCTCATCTGAAAAATGAGCTGGAGAAGGAAATGTCAAACCACTTCAGTACCTTTGCGAAGAAAACCCCCAAAAGTGCTCAGGAGGAGTCAGACATGACTCATTAACTAAACAACCACAAGGAATAAGCCCATCCAAGTTTGCTTGCTACTCATAGGTCCTGGTCTCATTAGATCCCTATAATACCTCTCCACCAGGGCCTGCTCTTTCTGGGTTTAATTCCTCAAGAATATACTAGACAACTAGTTGTTGGGCCTGGGGTAGAAGGGATGTGGGACTCAAGGAAAGGAGAGAACTACATGAAGTATCAAAGGTCCCTTCCACCACTGTGACCATGAAAGAAGAAAGTCAGAAGGTGGAAGAACCTTCATTGGCTCCCCACCAAGACCATTTCAATGGCTTCCTGATTGGTCCCTGGGCCTCACATCTTTCTCCACTCCAATCTATCCTCCACTCATTTTCCAAAGTGATTTTCCAAGCACAGATCTGACCATTTTACTCCCCTGTCCCAACTAAGTCAATTCTAGTGGATGCCCATTACCTTTAGGTTTAAATACAAACTCTTCTGTTTGGTATTTAGAGCTTTTAACAACATGGCCCCATCCAATCTTCTTCTACATTGTTATCTCCTCAAACTATGTGGTTCAGTTACACCAACCTTCTGGCTCCTCCCACTTCCCATTCCAGCTCTCTCACTGTGCCTTTGCATTGGCAAGACTCAGCTCAGACAGTCCCTTCTATAGAACATCTTTCATGGCTCCTCCCTCCTCCAGCTGCAGTTCCTTACACCTCCCCCAAGATTTCCTTTGTATATTTTCTATCTATCTCTGGATGTGTAGCTTGTCTCTCTCATAGAATATAAGATTGTCGAGGGAAAGAACTCTTTCACTTTGTCCCTGTGCCTAACCCAGTGTCTGCTACATAGTGGGTACTTATAAAAGAAATCTTGATTAACTGATATCTCACCAAATATGGTCTTAGCAATATTGATTGGACACTTTCTTTATCCATTTTTTCCTTAAATCCAGGAATGTTCATTCCCTGTGTAGAGAAAAATGGCACACTGTGAATGGTCTTTAGAACTTTTTGAAATTTACACATTTTTTTAAACAAATCTAATCCAAGGAAGTAGTTTCACCCTTTAAGGAGGAACTAGTGCCATAGATTTGTTTAGGAATTATCGAATAGTGCCCAATACACACTGAACAATTCTCAAGATACTTTACAAAATGGCTAGCAAAATGGTGGGTAATGCTCAGTATATAATAAACACTGGTCATGGTTTCTTCATAATGACCAGTGGCCTTAGTCAATGACTGATGCATATTATGATACATTATGCTGTTTCAACAATCCAGCTAGCAGCTGCTGTTAGGGTGTAAAACCAACAGGAACCAGCTCACTGAACGCTGCAAGCCCAGGTCCTTTTGATCTGCTTTACAGAGGAAAGCAACGTTAAGGGGTTAACAATCTTAATTTAATCCAGCGTGCAAATATCATTTACCTAGTTCAGGGGAAAAAACCAGCATCCTGAATTACAGACCAAATACAATTCTTAGTTATCAACATCTCAGTCTTCAGCCGGGGAGCTCATTACAACAGCTGGCTCAGAGCCACGTGCCACTCCTGCAGTGACTCAGTGCTCCATGAGAGAATGCTAACCTCTGTGCTTATATATCCTGTTCAGGGCCTTGAGGGTCCCAACCTCACCCAGGCTGGGTGTGGAAACGTCCCCCCCCCCCATATCACATCAGATACAAATCAATGACTGCCAATTGTCTCAGTGCTGAGAAATACAAAAACATCCCATTTTATCTGCCCCATTCAAATAAAGTCCAGAATCATTAAAGGTCAACAGCAAAAAGTCCCACTTTAATTATTATTACATATGATAGAAATGATTCAGGTGGAATTCTATTTTTCTAACTGCTGTGAATAGACTGACTTTATATGCATATGCTTAAGGAGGCAGGTGACAAAAGTCTGTTAATATCATGTCATATTTAAAATTAATATCGACCCAATGACCTTTAGATATGATGACTTGAAGTCCAGAGGACAGAGGCCTGGTCTCACATCAGGAGGCCCAGGTTTGAGTCCCGGCTGTGACTGGGGTTAAATCATTTCCTTTCTGGGAGCCTCAGTTCTCTACTTTACAAAATGGGGAGGAACAGGTTAGTGTGATGAACATCACAGAAGGTACTATGAAGGCAGTTTTGTGTAAACAATAAGATGCTCTGTTAATGTCAGTTGGTATTATTCACTATTCATTTAAAATAAAGAGTCTGGGGGCAGTTAGGTGACAAAGTGTATAGAGCCCAGGACCTGGAGCCAGGAGGACTTGAGTCTAAATCTGTCCTCAGACACTTACTAGCTGTGTGATCCTGGGCAAGTAACTTAACCCTGATTGCCTCCAAATATTAAAAAAATTAAAAATTAGAAAAACAAAAACAAAAACAAAATAGAAAGACTTGTAGAGGATATTATAACCAAAAGGGAATTAACCTGGCATGGGCTTCTCTTCCAATACTTCTAAACAGATTTGCAAATGAAATGAGTCATCCATAGAGAAAATAACCAAAGGTTGAATCATTTCTGATTCTTCCACTGGAAGCCTGTTCAGGGTAACTTTTCTGATTTTAGAAAAGGCAAATTTACAGATGACACAAAGTCAGGAGGGCCAGCTAACATATGAATTATGGAGTCAGGATCAAAAAAAAGGACCAGATAGGCTAGAATATTGGACTGACCAGAGCCACTGTGTTCAAATTTAATGGGGACAAGGTCTTACACTTGGAATTTCTTAAAATTGACTTCACAATCTCAACTTGAGGGAGGCATAGTTACATGACAATTTATTTGAAAAAAGATCTAGGGATTTTGATGAACCACAAGCCCATAAGGAGAAAAGAGGGTAATATGACAACCTAAAAAGGCAAAGTGATATTGATTATGTCGAGAGGCACAGCTTCCCAAATTAAGTAGGTGATAGTCCCTTTGCATTCTACCCCTGAAGAGATTACAGTTTTTCCTTCCATTTCACTACTCTCCCTATTGTGATTTCAAAATATTGTGGGTAGGTGTAAGAAATTCAGTGGGATTTTGTGGGGAGTTTTGTGGAAGCCACAGATGGCAGTGGAAGGACATCAGATGACACAGAAAAATTTTAGAAACACAAAAATACATAAAATATATGTATAGCACTGTATAATGTCAACAAATGTTATCCTTTAATATCATAATAATTCAGTCTTCTTCTCTGGTATGAACGGTGGAGGAGGGTGGGGCAAAAAACTTTACAAGGATTTTCGAGATCATGGAGGTTCTCCATCCCTAATGTATCAATATGTGGAAGGGATGACTGTATATCTGGAATCTTTTGTTCAGTTTTAGGCATCACATTTGAGACAGAAAATAGAGAAGCTGAAAAGTGACTCATGGTATTGCCAAATAGGGTTGGGTTGAAGAAACTTGCTTTGATGGTCAAAGAAAAAATTAGGAACAGGGACAGACCTGATAGTTGTCTTTAACTGTCTGGTGGATGGTCACCTGGAAGAATCATTTAACTGGTGCCATTTGCCCTAATGGCAGAACTGGAATAACAAGTAGAATTTGAAAAAGAAGAAAATTTCCACTTGATGTCACGATGGCCTGTCCAGCCATGAGAGCTGCCTAAAAGTGGAAGGAGCTGCCTCAGGAGGTAGTAGGTTTGCCTTCATTGGAGGTCTTCAAGCAGAGGCTGGATGTCCATTTGTTCAGTAAGTTATTAACAGGATTCTCCTTCTACTCTGGCTTAGACCCCGTGGGCACCACAGTCCTGACCAACCAGGAAATTCTGTGATTCTTTACAGTAGCATGAACTGTCAAGATCAGAAAGAAGCTGGCACAGAATAGAACAGGCTAGAATCTTACTGCAGGAATCATCCAGCCATACTCATGGTTGTTGACACCAATGATGGAAGGGACATGGTGGAACTCTCCTGCAGCCAGCAACTCTTCAGGATGTTTGGGGAGGAACTGCCCATCAACTACACCAGGGAATATGTTGAAATGCTAAAGAAAGAAGCAGAAAAAAAGAAAAGGCAAGTCTGTTTCCATAATCTCCCTTCCAAGTATCTCTTTCTCATCATTCTCACTATTACCATCCTGTTTCAGACACTTTTTTATTACTTACCTGGTCTCTTTTTCCCCTTTTCTTGGAGGCAGAGTTAAGTGACTTGCCCAGGGTCACAGGGTCTGAGGCTGGATTTGAATTCAGGCCTTCTTGACTCCAGGGCTGGTGCCCTATCCATTGTACCACCCAGCTATATCCCTACTTATCTGGACTCTTGCAATAGTCTCCAAACTGGCCTTCCTGTATACACTTCTAATTTATCATATGCACACACACACACACACACACACACACACATACAAACATACTATCTCAGAACTGCTCATGACACTCCATCGAACTATAAAAAGTCCCATTGCTCCTCATTACCCCCAAAAATAAAAGCAAAAAATTCCCAGCATTTCAGTCTCCCATTCAAAGCCTTGTCTTCTACCTTTCCAATCTTATCTCATACTATGTGGACTCTGACCTGTGCTAAATACATTATGTTTCACCTGTAATGGATTCCCAACTTTCCACTGAAAGTCAACCACTTTTTCCTACCTTTCTGCCTTGGCTCACTTCACTCCACATGGCTAGAATGACCTGTCCCACATTGCTACCAGTTGAAATTCTTCACTTTCTTCAACTTCACTTTAACTGCCAAGACTTCCACAAAGCCTCCTCGATATTACAGCCAGAAGGACCCTTTCGTTCCTCAGCATGTTCCTCCCCTTTCGTTCCTCCACTGCATGTGCTTGTGACTCCCCTTGTGGACTTAGGTTCTGTTACCTGAGTATGGTGTAGAACCCTCTCCCCTAAGGAGGGAAGTTCTGTCATGGACCCATCCTTTATCCAAACTTTGTGTCCCCCCTGGCTGGACACAGAAGCTACTCCAGAAATGCTTTTGGAATAAACAGCAGGAGAGCATTGGCCTCAAAGGCAATAGATCAGGGTTATAGTTCTGTTTCAGCTACTAACAGACTCTGTAACTTTAGGCAATTTACATCTCTCTGCTTTTAGTTTCCTTCCCTACAAAATGAGTACATTGGTCTAAATTATTGTCAAGATCTTTTCCCATATTGGAATTGGGCTTTAACAGATGGCGAAGAATTCAACAGACAAAGGGGACTGTGAGGGGCAGCAGGGTCAGGGAGGAAGGGAGACTAGATTGGAAACTGGGCGACCCCTGGGCTTGAATCCCAGGTCTGATGTTTATTGACTGTGGTGCTGGAGAAGTGGATACATCACCACCTCAAGGCTCCTCAGAGGTTTGTTTTTGTTCAGTTGTATCCAATTCATGACCCCACAGACCATTGCACCCCAATATTATCTATCGGGATTTCTTGGCAAAGATAATGGAGCAGTTTGCCATTTCCTTCTTCAGTAGATTAAGGCAAACAGAAGTTAAGTGAGTTGCCAGGGTCACACAGGTAGTAGGTATCTCTGGCTAGACATGAAGTCAAGTTTTTCTGATTGCAGGCATGGCCTCTATTCACTGAGATCTTCTCAGAGGTTTACCCATCTACAGAATGGGAATAATGGTTCTTGTACTCCCTACCTCATGGATTGTTATGAGAAACGCACTTTATAAACCAGTATGATAATGAGAAGGGAAGAGTTTGTAGACATAGCAAAGATATAGAAGAGAATATAGGGAACATTTAGAAGACTGAGGACAGATGAGTTTGGCTGGAGCACAGAGTGCCTGCAGGGAAGTAATAGGAGATAAGGCAAGAAAGGCATGGAGGCCCCAAAGTGTTCAATCTCTGAATTCTGGGCTTGGGTTTGAGTGAAAGTCAGGAATCCTTTCTTCTCCCATCTCCTTGGCATCTGCATAGCTAAAATGAAACTCCACCTCACAGCTGCTTTGGCAAAGATATTCCTAAGATTGGAGATTTAGAGCTGGAAGGTACTTTAGAAAACCAAGATGGTCCAACCCCCTCATTTTCCAGATGAGGAAAGTTGTCAAATCAGAATGAAAAACATAAGTTTTCAGAATGAAAGAAGCAAAGTCAACATGGCTAATGGACAGAGTAATTCGATGTAGGGGCAGCTGGGTGGCACAGTGGGCAGAGCATGAGGCCTGGAGTCAGAAAGACTCACCTTGCTAAGTTCAAATCTGGCCTCAGACACTTACTAGTTGTGAGATCCTGGGCAAAACCCTGTTTGCCTCAGTTTCTTAATGAGCTGGAGAAGGAAAAGGCAAACCACTCCAGTATCCTCACCAAGAAAACCCAAAATGTGGTCACCAAGTATCGAAAATGACTGAAAAATGACTGAACTATTAGATGCCTTTAGATCTGGTTTAACTCTTACTCTGGCTCTAACAGTTAGTATTAAATAAGTATGGGCAAAGAACTCCAGTTCTCTGAGGAAGCAACATGATGCCCTGAATAAAGATCTTGGTCCTGAATGCCTGGGGTCAGTTATCCATCTTGATACTTGTGAACTAAGTGACATTTGGCAAAGTCACTTAACCCTTCTGGGACTCAGTTTTCTCTTTTTTAAAATATCCAGTTAATCCACACAGTGTCCTAGGCTCTGGGGATACAAATATAAAGGCAAAAAGCTCCCTGCCCTGTCTTTACTTCCAGTCAATGGTTCTAATTTCCAAGTGTGTAATTAGGGAATGACATCATAATTCTACCACCAATAGTACATGATTGTTGCACAAGTAATGAAATGAGATGATAATATTTATATATATATGAAACGTATTTTTTTATGAAAGGAATATTTAGATGTGAGCTATCAATCCAGGGGATAGAGAGAGCCTTCCCACAATTGTGACTCTTCCTTCCAAAGATCCACATGGTGTTAGGTCTGGAAGGTGACAAAGAACAGAGTAGCTGAGCTGGAAGGGACCACCACCACCACCACCACCACCACCACTATCATCATCCTAACATTTATTTAGTGCTATGTGCCAGGCACTGCCCTAATAATCACTTTACCATTATTTTCAGCTGATGCTCACAAGAACTCTGGGAGGTAGGTGTTATTATTATGCCCATTTTGCAAATAAGGAAACTGAGGCAAACAGTTTAAATGACAACTAGTGTCGGAGGCTAGATTTGAACTCAGGCCAGTTTTTCCTGCACTCTAACCACTGCATTACCTAGCTGCATTCTCCATACCTTAACCTATAGAATATTAGAGCACAGAATGTTACAGCAGGAAAAAAATCTTGCAAGGAAGAATATCAGAAGTGGAAGGAAATTTGGAACATGTAATGTTGGAATCCAGAATGTTAGAATCAGATTACAATGGATCCTTCCAGCTCTAACACTATGATTCTATAAACAGAGAATGTTTGATTGGAAAGGGTTCTAAGACTAGGTAACGAAAAACTTAGAACTTGGCATGTTTAGAACACAGAATGTTGCAAGGAGTCTTAGGACAAAGCATGCCAGAGTGGAAGGGATGGAACCTTGGCACCAAATAATGTTTAAAGCACAGAATGTTTGGAAGTAGGCGAGATCCAAGAAAACAGAACACCAGATCTAAAAGACCCCTTCAGACATAAAATATTGGAGGAGGACATATCCTTGAAGATCATCTAGTCTAAGACCCTCGTGTTAGTAAGAGAAACCAGTCTAAGAGAGTAACATTCTCAAGATCTTCACCTCAATCCCACCTAATGAAGGCTGGGAGTCCAGCTCTCCCTACGCAGTCTTGGCAGCTCTTCTTGGTACTGGAACCCTTGCTTCTCAGCCTACATACCTTGGTGATGGCCAGGATCTCATCCTCAGACTTGCTCCTAAGGCACTGAACCATGGAGGCAGAATCGTGTCTCTCACAAGCAGACAGATTGGCAATGACCTGCAAAGAGGCACCCACAAAGAATTATTAT
Organism: Trichosurus vulpecula; assembly: GCF_011100635.1. Taxonomy (NCBI): domain Eukaryota; kingdom Metazoa; phylum Chordata; class Mammalia; order Diprotodontia; family Phalangeridae; genus Trichosurus; species Trichosurus vulpecula. Next base: position 378,649,171 of record NC_050575.1, on the reverse strand, counting down.
TCTCATAGAGGAACTCCTGGTCTATATCACAATAGAGGAATTCTTTCATACTCATTAGTAAGCTAGCAAAGGATCATTTCTATAGGTGATGATTCAGTAATGGTGAAAAGGAGATCAAGCTGGAATCTGAGGGTCTAAGCGGGTGAGTCCCTCAATCGGGAGCCTGCTCTGTACAGGGCTCAGTGCCAGCCAACGGAAGTGTGGATGGGCAGAGCTAGGTTACAAAGACACAGGCCCTACTCCCAAAGAGTTTACCATTAACTCAGCGAGAAAAGACCTAAACATTCCTAAAGGACACATGATGGGGTCTGTTATATTGCAAGAGCCCTGATGTTGACTCAGAGATCCTAGTTCTGGTCCCAGCTCAGTCATCAACTCATTGTGTGACTTTGGACAAGTCACAGAATGACAAACCCGGAGACATAGAAGGGGCCTCACAGATCATTCCATCTCAGCTATACCTGGGCCCCCTCAGGGAATGCTTCTTGCTGTTCTGGGAGTGTCAGAAAAGAGAATTTGGAGATAGAAGGGACTTTATGAACTATCTAATAAAATCCACTTTTACAGAGGAAGAAACTGAAGCCCCAAGAAGGAAATGCCTGACCTACAATCACAAGCATAGGGAGAATCAGAGCCAGGAACTGAATCCGCTCTCTCTGTGATTCAATTTCCTCCACTGCAAAATGAGGAGGTTGGACTAGATGACCTCTATGGTAACTGTCAGCTTGAACATTCAATTGCATTCCAGTGCACCTTCTTCTAGCCCAGGAAAGCTGAGGTCAATGGGACACTGGGCAATGGGGTTGGGAGGCCAATAAGCCTAAGGAAGGGTGAGGGTGATTGCAAAGATCAAAGAAGAAGGAACTTACATTCACAATTTTTTCTGAGCTGGAAGAAATCATGCCACGGAGGGTGGCCACACCACTCTGCATGATTGCTCTGTGGAACAAGCCTTTGGACATGGGGGACAGAACCTGGGGGAGAAAAGCACAGCAGAGGGGAGGAGGAAGCAGTCATGGGGAAGCCCAGTCCCTCCTGCCTTAGCAGAGACAGAGGAGACTGTGAGTCTGAAAGCTAGGACTATTACTTAACATGCCAGACCCCTAAGCTAACTTTATAGGACAGTCCTAAACAGGGGCCTCTCTCTGGGACCCTGGCCTTTGGGCCCTTTGGCACAGCCAGGCCTATATGATAGTTAGAAAAGAGGGCTAAATATCATTGGCCATGGTCCTGAACTCTCTGGGTGGTTCTGTAATTGGGTAGGATGAGATGCCTGTCCTCTGTAACCCAGCAATGCTGTTCCTATGCCTAACCTCCTCATAAGGTCACATTGTTTATTAATTATAGACTATTGCTTGTTTATTGATTACAAGAAAGCCCAGAGTTGCTGTTAGGATTAAATGAGTTCAAATCCAATAGGTTTTCCCACTATGTCATGGGAATCTACCACTTTCCCATTGGCTATTTTTTTAAAAGTATTTTTCTTCCACTGAAGTCTTCTTCCAGTGCCTTATCACAGCCTGGAGGCTATGTCAGTGATGTGCAAACTCTTGGGGGGGGGGAGGGCTACTAAGCAGGAAGATCTTTGCCTCTAAACTCTCTCATGGATTTAATGTCCGTCATTTGAGGGCCAGCCACGCTAAGCTCTCAGAGGCTGTATCAGTAAGATTCATGATCTCCAGGATGACCATGAACTTGTCTGAATGGTTCAGAATTGCGAAGTATGAAAAATTCTCTATGTAGAAGCCAGAGGAAGTAGAACATTTATTTAGACTCCAGAGGATAAAATGCCAAGACTGATAACCTTAATTCGATATAGTGGTAATTATATTCCAAAAACGGTAAGCCCACTGCAGTGTAGCAACAAGGAAATTATAACACAGTATTATAGCAAGGAACCAAATCATTCTGTAACCTTCCCCCCTGCTAGGGCCTTCCTGTAAACAATCACTCATGAATCCTAACTCTGCTCAGCAAGCTCTCTCTGCAACTCAGTCTCCTTGGGCTTAATTCTAATCTTGTAACTCTCTGCAGATTCTGCTGCTCTCAGTTCTGGATTCTCTTTATATACAGTCCTGGCCAGCATCTGAAGGGCTAGAACTCAAGTCTCTGATTGACTGAATTCATGATTGGCTAGAACTCAGCGCACATACTATTTGTTCTGGTCTTAGCAACTCCCTTTAGGGCCCTGAGTGTTTCTTGCCTGTATTAAGTAGAGGCTTTAGTATGACTTATGAACAAAGATATAATCAAGCTTTCCCACCTAGCGCCACCTGAGGCCTATTGAAAGGGTGGGGAAGATCTCTGCTCACATTAATACTACAGAGGCTCATTGGCAAAGACTGGAGAGAGCAGATCTGCAGCCACAGCTGGTCCTAAAGGCCACCTGGGAAGGTACAGAGGTTCTGAACAGCATTGGGAAGAGATATATCTCAGTAGTGAAAGTGGTGATGCGTTGGGCCTTGAATAATATTTCATTATTACCCTGATTTTTATTTTGCTCTTACTTGAATTTGTTAGCAAAGCCTTTAACAAGGAATAACTCATCTTCTATCTCTATCTCTAAGAGGAAGAAGGGCCAAATGATTCATTGGGATTAGGGCAGGGGAGTGTAGTGGCATCTCCAAATGAAAGTCAAGGGCAGTGCCATCCTTAGAGAAAGAAGTCAGCAGGTCCAGTGATTCTGAGAAGAGGAAGGATAACAGAAGAGGAAGAAAAACTCAGGTCTGTGGGACTAGTTTTGGCTACAAGAGGCCCCCTCCAGGCTGGGGTCACATCTTTACCACCTACATGTGAGGAAACACTTATTCCTCCAGCAGACTCCCCAAAGATGGTCACACGGCCAGGATCTCCTCCAAAGTGGGCAATGTTCTTCTGGACCCACCTCAGGGCAGCCACCTGATCCAGGTACCCCCAGTTGCCAGGTGCATGCTCATCTCCAGTGCTGAAAGCCAGATATTAGACAAGGTTGGAGATTCTGAAATAGAGCACCAGGTTCATTGCATTTTGAGATTTAAAGATCATCTCATCCGGCTGGATGATGCAGTAGATAGACTGCTAGAACTAGAACTGGCAGAACCAGTGTTCATCTACTAGCTGTGTGACCATGGGTTAGTCACTTAGTCACAACTGCCTCAGTTACCTCATCTGGAGAATGGGCATAATAAGGGCACGTATCTCTCAGAATTGATGTAGGGATAAAATGAGACACAACAATACTAGTTGTTCTTCTTGTTTTATGGATGCAAACTGGTGAGACAGATTTTGAATTCCCCCACCTGAAGGATTCCCAGTGCAGGCCTCTTTAGTGGCTCCCTGGGCCTTCCAGAGGGAGCCTCCGCTATGCTGCTTTCTTCCCTCCCAGCTTACTCCCTCATCTCTTTCACCTCCCACCAACTGCTTTGCCCCCACACTCCCTTCCTCCTCCTTTTTTAGCTCTCCTTTTTGTTTTGTCTTCAATCAGAATGTCAAGTCTAGAAACATTTACCGAGCACCTACTGTGTGCCCGGCACTGTGTCACTCTCTGGGCATACAGAGAAAGGTAAACATAGTCCATGCCCTCGAGTAGTTTACATTTTGATGGGAGAGACAGCATGCCAACAGCTGTGCCCAAACCAGATGTATACAGGATAGATTGGGGTTGATCCTGGAGGGAAGGTCCTCAGAGTAAGTGAGAGTAAGAGGCTTCTTCCAGAAAGTGGGATTAGCACTGAGTCCTGAAGGAAGCCAGAATGAGGAGGAGTGAAAATGAACAGATTCTTTGGAGTATCTTATTCAAGGGTCAGGAAGGAGGCAGAGAATGTGGAGGAGCCTGAGCAGACTAGAAGTAGGAGGAGGCCAGGCTCCTTTCCAAGAGCTCTGCAATCCAGCAACATTACCCTCCCTGCTGTTCTCACCCACAACTCTCTACCTCTCAACTTCCACTTTCCCTGGCTATCCCCCGATGGGATTTCCTTGAAGGAATCTGAGACAGCTCTAATCCCACCTTCTTCCAGAGATCTCACTTTTCCTCCTCCCCCTCACCCAAAAAGCCCTCACTGCCAGGGCCTTCTAGAGCAAGGACCCCAGTTTAAGGCTTTATAGAAAATTGGTCTTGGGGAAGCTAGGAGAAGAATGAGCTTTATTTTGAATGCAACACAGACAGACACACACACACACACACACATACACACAGACACACACTTGCCTTGACAGACAGAAATTCGGGGCATTCGGCAAGGAAACTATACAGTGGTATAGAGGTGCTAGTATGCACTCACAGTGGGGTCTGAGCACCTCAGTCTTAATCCTTCAAGGGAGGTTTGTTTGGGGTAATCAGCACCACATGTGAGAGAGGGGAATCTTAATCAGACCCTGATGTGGTGGGGAAATTCCCCAGCATCTTTTATTGATGTGGGACTCAGGGACTCCAAGAGTGGGTGCCAGCACACAGCCATGCAGTCAGCTGGGAGCCCATTCAGGAGTTAAAGTTACTCACAGGATCAGAATAAGTCAGGGCATGTGAAAGTACTGGTTGTCTGTTATTGCTTAAATGTTTTATGGTCCTGAGGACCGCTTAGCCTGTGAATCCATGTTGGAGTCCTATCATTTATAACAACAATGTGACACAATGTATTTCAAAAATCACAATTGTCACACTTTCCTTCTGAGATTTCTTCTCCTTTACACTGCATATATTTTGTATCTGTATGATTGTATATGTTACCTCCCATAAGAACTGAACTCCCTGAGGGTAAGAATTGACTTTCTTTTGTATCCCAATTTCTTAATACAGTCGTTGGCATATCATAAGTGCTTAGAAATGCTTGTTAACTGACTGATTGAGTGAATAAGGGGTGATGGTCTGACCAGTGCTGTTGGAAGATCACTAAGAGCTGAGTGGAGAATGAACTGTTGTACGGAGGGAAGAGGCAAGGAGATCAACCAAGCAGGCATTGTTAGAGCAAGTGTAAGGTGGTGAGAGGTGCACTAGAGTGGTCGTAGTGCCAGAGGAGAAAAGTGGGTGTACATGAGAGATGTAGCAAGGGCAGAATGAATAGACTTCACAAGAGATTGGATATAGGGGATAAGAGAGTGAGTAATAGACCATGACCCCTAGATCACAAGCCCAGGTGACTGAGAGGATGTTGGTGCCCCTAACAAATAATAGGGGCATTATGACAAGGAGAGGGCTTGGTGGGAAAGAGAAACCATTTTGGAAATGTTGAGTTTATAATGTATTTCAGACATGCATTTTGAGATAGTTGTTATGGGATATTGTAGGTCTGGTCTGGAGACTGGAAGCCAGAGTGGAGAGAGTGAAGAGAGTAAGAGAAAAGAATCAAGTCACCTAGCCATAAAAGGGAGGAGATTTATGAGATAATAGCTAGTTCGGATGGAAAGATGGATGGTAGGTATTAGGGAAGCAGCCATGATGAGGAAAGAAAGAGAGAGTGGGGTGGGGAAGGAGAAGGAGATGGGGAGGGAACAGAGAGAGAACGAGAGAGAGAGAGAGAGAGAGAGAGAGAGAGAGAGACAGAGAGAGACTGAATTTTAAGAATAGGGAAGTGAGAATGATAGAAAGGGCAATCTTCTAGAGAAGACTGGATGGGAGCGTATCATTTGTGCCTGTAGAAAGCTTTGCCTCAGTGATGAAAAGGTGCACTTCTTGTAAGTAAGTGGTTAAGGAGGAGAGAGTAATAGAAGACATCTGGTCAGTGTGAGATAAGGAGGAAGGGATATGAGGGAGCTCAGTAAAAGGCCTCATTTTTTTTCCCGAGCAAAATATAGAGCAAGGTTCTGAGTTGAGATGGTGAGGGGAGGAGGAGCCATGAGATATTCGAGGAGGGTTGCAAAGGTTTAGCAAAGCCATTCTGCTGAATGACATAGTAAATTGATTACAGAGGTGCAGAAAGATTGCCTTGCCACAGTGAGGGCCCAGTTAAGGTTCTGGAACTTTAATCTGTATGGACCCAGGCAAGATAGTTTCATGATTTTTTTCTATCTTCATTCAGCAGTTTGCAAAGAACAGAAAGAGGAGTGGATGATGGGAGTCATACAAAGCTGTGGTTTGGCAGGGAAAGATTTGTTGTAGGAGAAGGGGTCAGTGCAGAGATGAAGTAGTTCACTAAAGGGTTAAGATGGAGAGGGGAAGATAGTATAACCAGGCTGAGGTGATGTCCTAGGAAAGATCTGATGGGTGGGGGGATTGAAGGTCAAGGTGAGTATTAAGAACAGCGTTAGGGGTTACGAGGCAGAGAGATTAGTGGAAGGATAAGAGATTATTACTAGATAGAACAATTTCAGAATTAATGAACATAGAATTGGAACACTAATGAGTCAGAGTAAAACCAAGCATATTATCATCTCTGTATATATCTGACTTGGTGGTGGAGGAGTAAGTTATGAGAAATGAATACACTGAGGAATGGAGAGTTAGAATGTTTAAGAGAATATCAAGATGAATGTTGAAGTCCCTCAGTATGGAGATGGAAGTTGGGAGAGAGAGAAAGACTGTAAAGAAGGCACTGAACTCATTGAGAAAGGAAGGAGAGTGCCTCAGAGGATGGTAAATAACAGCTATTAGAGTCTTGATTGTGTGATAAACATGAATTGAATGAACCTCAAAGGAGGAAAAGTTGCTGAGTGGTGGTGGTAGATGGAGAGTCTGGAAGTGGTAGTAGGAAACAAGAGTATTTTGGCTTCCATGTGGTGGAGGTATGAGTGAAAATGCAAATAGTGCTGGAAATGGTGACCAAGAAAGCTGAGTCATCAGAAAAAAGTCAGGGCTTGGTGAGTACGAGTAGAGAGAATGGGTAAGAATGGAAAGGGTTAAAGATGAAAACATGTTTGTTACTTATGGATCAGGCATTTCAGAGAGCACAGTGAAAGGGGTAGGTAGGTTTAGAGTAAGACATTACAGGAAATTGGCACTGTGAAAACCGATGAGCTTTATTACTATGCAGTACAGCAAGCTGGGGTTAGGATAACACAGTAGGACCATCTTGTTTTCTTGTTTTCTATCCCCAGAATTTAGTTTAGTGCCTGGTACTTAATAAATGGTTTATTTACCTGCCTGTTTGTCTGCTAGTCTGTTTATCCATCCATCATCATCTGTCTCCCTCTCTATCCAGAATCTGAGGCCAAGGGAGAAGTGAATTTATTCACCATAAGAAGCAGGGCCATAATTTGAAATTGGGTCCCCAGCCCACAAATCTGGTGGTTTTTCTACTATATCATGATTAGCTTGTGGGGAAGGCAAGAGGTATGTTGTCTAATCAGGAAATTATGTGTGTCATCATTCAATCACTGAGAGATCTGGAAGCTCATCAGGGGCAAAATACTTGTACTTACATTTTACTGGGGTCACATCTCACCTGAAGAACCCAAGGACACCCAGTCTATACTGGATGTTGACCACTATCACATTCTGGGAGGCAGACAATACAGAGCCTTCATATATGGAAGCGCCACCAAAAATAAGACCACCACCATGGATCCACACCATCACCTGTATAAGTTAGACATCGTTTTCCTTACAGGAACAAATCCGACCAAGCATGGCTCTGCTGCTTCCTTACTCAACAGCAAAATACTGTATCATCTTATCTTATGACCCAGGATAAAGTATCTCTAAATGTGAGTGAATTAACTTGCCAAGAGTTGACAAGATATGTATCAAAGCTACTCTCAGGTAATAGCCCTCTTGGCTTGATTCAGAGGCAGTTCAGATCCTCCTTGGAATCTTCCTGGCAGAATCAGCTCCCTGATGTCCTCCTGCTGCCAAAGATATACATGGAGCAAAAGAGCATCTCTTAAAGGATCCTTGTTCCCCCCATAAGAGCAAAAGAGGCAGGACTCCCTTCTAAAGGACACAGGGCAAGACAATAAAGAGGCCAACTTGGGCAATAAGCTCTTCATGTCACATCATGTTGTCAGTGTTTCATAGAAACCTTTCTATGTAACAGTAACTGGTCTCTGAAATCGAAGATAAGCTGTTAGAAAAGATTACCAGCACTAGCCTAGGCCTTCTATTGGTTCTTTCAAAAATATTTTATTTTATTTTTGATTTAGGGAATAAAACAAGGAATTCTATAACATAGAGCAAAAAAGATGACTGCATGTGAAAGTACAAGCTAACCATGTACAACTTGCTATTTCTTTTAAATATACAAGCACGATTGTGACCCAGTATGTGGTTTTCTTAGCAAGGCTGCTGGAGTGGTTTGCCATTTCCTTCTCCAATGGACTAAAACAAATAGAGGTTCAGTGATTTGCCCAGGGTGACACAGGTAATGAGTTCCTGAGGGCAGATCTGAAGTCAGGTCTTCCTGACTCCAGGCGTGGTGCTCTAGTCAGTTCTAAGTGTAAAATGCTGGTCTAGGAACAGATCTTATAATCTCTATTTTTAAAGTTACAAAAGGAGACCTCCTTGTACTGTTCAATTAACACCATGGTGTTTTGAAAGCATAGTTCCTTTTGTCTATGCATTGGGATGCTGCATGCCCAGGAGGCCCAGAGAGCTGAAGGGGGTGTTGCTCACATGGGAAGATTCTTTCCCTTCCATGGAATGTAGTAAGTGATTGGTTGGAATTCTGTGGGCATTTTTGGGCATCAGGAAGTAGACAGATTGCTGCTCTATGAGCAAATGCAATGGACCAAATCCTGGACACTGAGAGAGCCAGTGCATGGACTGGCCACGATGAAGGCACATTTTGCTATGAGCACCTGGGTGCGTGGAGACAACAGGGAGCCCCGCATACATGCAGATTTGCCTTGGACCTACTTCCCTTGTGTGATCATGTTGGTTGGTATGACTGTGGACAGGGGAAGTCTGGCTCAGGCATGTTAATAGGGTCATAGGTTTTAGAGCTGAAAGTGATTTTAGAGACTGCCTAGTGCAACATCCCCATTTGTCAGAAGAGGAAACTGAGGACCAGAGAAGTTAAGTGACTTGCAGAATGTCATACAGCTAGGAAGTGGCAGAATTGGGCTTCGCCCTCAGGAAATCTCACTCTAATCTTAAGTTCTCTTCCCTACACTCTGTGGTTTGGTTGCTACTACAAGCATCTCCCCTCCCATCCTCCATACAAAACATAAAGCTTTGAGTAGAAACATTGAAGAATACTGTAAGATTAAATTCTTTCTGGTATAGCTGATTCGAACCCAGTCCTTTTGAGCTTTGCCGGAACAAGCTCAGTTTCTCTTGGACAAAAGTTCTCTGCCCCATGGAACCAGGCAACCTCACATCTCCCCCAGGTCACCCCTTCCTTCCAGGTGCCCCTTAGTCTCCTGGAACCAATGGAAATTCATTCCCTGTTTCCCTTTTCGGGGCCAGCATAGGTGGCATTTCCCCCAGTTTTCTCATCCTCCAAGCCTTAGGGTATTCCAAAGCCTAAACTCCTTCTATGAAAACAACTCTGATAATCTTATATTTCTGAACTAGCTCTGACTTTGTGTATATTCATTCATTCAATACATTCACTGAGCACCTACTATGTGCCATGGTCTGTGATGCATATCTTCAATAAGACTAGGAACCTGCCCTCAAAGAACTTTCAGTTAACCAGAAGCCAAGGGTAGGATATGGATCCAAAAACTGAAATGCAGGCTGATATAGTCTGTATTGGGGCAGCTAGGTGGCACAGTGGGTAGAGTGCTGGGTCTGGAGTCAGAAGATTCATTTTGATAAGTTGAAATCTGGCATCAGACACTTAAAAGTGGGGTCACCCTGGGCATTTCACTTAACCTTGGTTGCCTCAGTTTTCTCATCTGTCAAATGAGCTGGAAAAAAGAAGTGACAAACCACTCCAGTATCTTTGCCAAGAAAACCCCAAATGGGGTCATGAAGAGACAGACACAACTGAATGAAGACTGAACAACAGCAACATAGTCTGTATGAAGGGCCATAATGTATATGATAAGTACCACAAGGGAGATTCAAAATAATGTTAATGTAGCACAGAGGAGAGAGAAAACACACCTCTCTGTACCCCCAGCACTAAGGAGAAGGGCTCCAGATTTGTAGAAATGGTAGTTGAGTTGAATATTGGTTTCCTGAGGTTCAGAGAAGGCTTCTTGGGCAGATGACATTTGAGCACTTTGGTTCACTATAGTTTATGTTAAGAAATGAAGCCTGTTATAGATGTTAGAGGGGTGGCCTTGGAGTGAGAAGGATGGGGTTCAAATCCTGCCTTGGACACATAGGAGATATCTGCCACAAAAAATGTACTTAGCATCTCAGTTCACCAGACAAGCCAAGACTCTAAGTAGCAAAAGAGGTGCCTGGCTTCATCAACAGAGAGAGTTTCCACACAGTGAAGTTCCTTGCAGCGATGAATGATAGCTCTGGACAGGATCAAGAAGTATTTGGAAGGTCTCACTTTATCAATCCTTTGCACTGTTCCTTTAGCAATACTAAACTTTGGCAGAAATTGATATCCCTCTAGGTCATGAAACCCACTTCCTCAAGTTATTTCAGTCATTTTCAATCATGTCCACCTCCCATGACCCATTTGGGGTTTTCTTGGCAGAGGTAGTGGAGTGGTTTGCCATTTCCTTCCCCATCTTATTTTACAGATAAAGAAACCAAAGCAAACAGGATGAAGTGATTTGTTGAGGATCACACTGCTAATAAGTGTCTGAGGCCAGATTTGAACTCAGAAAAATGAACCTTCCTGACTCCAGGCCTGGCATTCTATCCACTGTGCCACCTAGATGCCTTGAAGTAATGAGGCTGATTTCAGCCTTATAGATGGAAACAGTGTGAGTTGTTGCCCCAGAGTAGAGTGGATTGCCTTGAGAAATAGTGAGCTCTCTGACCCTGAAAACGTCATGAAAGGCTAGATGACTTGTCAAAGATATTTAGAGAGGATGACTATTGCCATGCTGGTGGGAAGAGGTGACCTCTAAGGTCCCACCCAGTTCTGATGCCCTGGGATTCTTATCCCCTGCTGTGGAAGTTCCAGAAATCTTGCTTACCGGCAATCCGGCTCCCTCCTTTGTGTGCACAGGAACATAGATATCGAGGTACAAACAGTCTTCAGAACTGGCAGTAATAGGAATGTTAACTTTCACAGCCCTTGTCATTTTTTCTAGGGTAGCAACATCCTGCAAACACCTGGAAAACACAAGAGATGGCCAATCTGAATAGAATCCTGTGTGTGGGGAAAATTAATAATAATAATAACTAAGTCCTTTGAGGTTTGCAAAGCACTTTACAAACATGACCTCATTTGACCCTCACAATGCCCTTGAGAGGCAGGTGTTTTATTATCCCTATTTTACAGGTGAAGATACTGAGCAGCAGAGCTGCAGTGTCTTACCAACATTTCACCACTTCTTATACCGTGTTTTTTCTTTTTTCTTAGTTATTGAAATGTCTGGGTTGTTGGTGATTTTTAGGTTGAAAACAAAGTCTTTTTTAAATTAAAAAAATCCTGGAAACCAAATAGATATTGCCAACAGGTGAAAAGATGAACACATCACAGTGTATGAATGTCATGGAATGTGGTTGCTGTGTAAGAGGGTGGATGTGAGAAAGTCAGAAAACCTGCTGCAGATCAATGAAGTTTGAGCCAGACCAATACAGACCGTGACTGGGAGCATTTTACCAAGAACAGCACTGGGCGCCACTGTGTCAGGGGGATTGTCTTTATTCCAGAGGAGCATTATGGTAGAGGGTAGGAGGCAGGCAGGGGCATGGAAAGGGGTAATATGAGTGGTCTCCAAAGCAAAAGGCATCAAACTACTTGAAAAATAGAGGGGAGGAGTCAGATTCAATGACCTCCAGCTTTCCGAGCCTATGAGTCTGTAAATTCTGGCTTTATTATTTACTGTCTTTGTGACCTTGGGTGAGTCACTTAATCTCTGTAGTTGTTCAGTTGCATCTGACTCATTATGACACTTTATGGGGTTTTTGTGGCAAAGATACTGGAGAAGTTTGTCATTTCCTTCTCTAGCTCATTTTACAGATGAGGACACTCAGGCAAACAAGGTGAAGTGATTTGCCTAGAGTCACACAGGAAGGAAGTGTCTGAGGCCAGATTTGAACTCAGGACTCTGACTCCAGGCCCAGTATTCTATCCTCTGAGCCACCTAGTTGCCTCTAATCTTTGTTCATGTTTGTTTTCCTATCTGTACCAATATGTGTACCAAATACCTCACAGTATTTTTATGAAGTCTGTTATTCTCTAAAATCCAAATAAATGTGAACCATTATCCTCAAGCAGTCATTTGAGGCCTCACAGCCCATGGGGAGATTCAGAACATTCATTCCTTCAACAAATACTTAACAAATGTCTACTGTGTGCAGAGCACTTGGAGCCAAAATTTGGGTAAGGCATGATGGTGTGCTTTGCTTATCTGGTAAGAAAGGGATAGAAGAAGGTGCTTACATGGGTGGAAGAGCAGTGGCATCTCTCACATTGCTCCATGAATCTGGTGGTTGTGGAGGAGAAAACCTTAGGGCCCCCACAGGGGGTTTGGCAAAGGGGATTCCCAGGAAAACATTGACAGCTTTATCAGTCCCCTTGATACGGATTTGAGTCCCTTGGATCTGTCCAGACTCAGTGGTCCTGATGAAGTCATCTGCATGATGCCCTATAAACAAAGGGGAGAGAAAACTTCAGGACCAGAGGACTGAACTGATATTCAAATGCCCCATCTACCTTTGTCCCCTCCCAACATTTTTTCTTTAGATGGGAATGCATTCTGTTTATGCCATGATTCTATTTATTTCCCTTAGAGATCTCTAGCAATGGGGAACTTAGTCCAGAGAAGGGCCATTTGCACTTTTAAAGAGCTCTGGCACTGTCTCAGGAGCTGTCCAGCTTTAGCGATCCAGCGTCACAAGATCAAAGCAATGGCTCCCCAACAATCCACCCCAGCCCAGCTTAGGAAACCACAGAGCTAAAAATCGGTGCCGTATGGTTTATCAGTGTCATCCAACTAAACAAAGGCTTAGCAAGCACCTACCATGGGCGGTGCCCTCAGCTCTGAACTGAAGATAAAGTGGCATGAATTTATAGTCTCTTAGAGGACAACGACCTGTGCACCAATAACTAGGAATGTAATTGAGAACTATAAAGGAGAGATCCTGGCAAAGAGCTAGGAAAAGATATCAGGAGGTTCAGCAAAAGTTCTGCATCAAGTGACAGGGCCCAGGCTGGGATTTTAATGAGTCTTCAACAGCGCTAGACTGGGGGAAGTACTTTACAGGCCTGGGAAGGACAGCAGACAAAGAAGGGAGATGGAAGATGGGAGGAGAAGGAAAGCAGATGGAAAGTGGTTACAGTGGGCTAGAGTATGTGTCAGGAAGACTTGTCTTCCTGATTTCCAATCCAGCCTCAGACACTTACTAGTTGTGTGACCCTGGGCAAGTCACTTCACCTGTTTCCCACTGGTTTCCTCATCTGTCAAATGAACTGGAGAAGGAAATGGCAAACAAACTCCAGTATCTTTAACAAGAAAACTCCAAATGGGGTCACTATGAGTAAGACATGACTGAAATGATAGGCCAACAACACAACAAATGTGAATAGAGTAGTAGGTGATAAAACTGGGTGCATGGAGTACCAGATTTGGGGTCAGAGGACAGGGGTTCAAATCACAGCTTTCCCATTTACTCCCTCAATGAACTTGTTACAATTTCTTTCCCTTACCTAAGCCTGTTTCTCTTCTTTGATTAAATGGGAAAAGGGCATTGAATTCAATGGTCTTTAAGATTTCTCCCAGCTTGTCATCCTTGAGTCCAAGAGCTACAGACTGCTCAACTGTCAGGGCACATGGCCAAACTCTGCCTGGATCAGAAGTAGAAGGGACAGGTGTGCCTCTGAAAGATTAGCATTCCCCTTTTGAACCCCAAAGGAGATCAAAGTGTAGCCCAGTATAGAATGCATGAGAGTGACTTTAATATGCATCAGGTAGACTTCAGTTTCTCTTCTATAAAAATGGTGGTTTGGGAGGATGAAAATAAATAGATAACCCAAAGCCTCGACTCTCTGGGATAAGAACTCAGTATTTGACAAAAACTGCTGGGAAAACTGGAAAATAGTATGGCAGAAACTAGTCATACTTAACATCTCACACCATGTACTAAGATAAGGTCAAAATGAATTCATGATTTAGACATAAAGGGTGATACCATATGCAAATTAGGAGAGCAAGGAATGATTTACCTGTCAGATCTATGGAGAAGGGAACAATTTATGACCAAACAAGAGCTAGAGAACATTATGAAGTGCAAAATGGATCATTTGGATTACATCAAATTAAAAATGTTTTGCACAAACAAACCCAACACAGTTAAAATTATAAGGAAAGTAGAAGGAAGGGAAACAATTTTTAGAGCAAGTGCTTCTGATAAAGCCCTCATTTCTCAAATATATAGAGAATTGCAACAAATTTATATGAATACAACTCATTCCCCAATTGATAAAATGTGAAAGGATATGAACAGGCTGTTTTCAGATGAATAAATGAAAGCATTCTATAGTCATTGGAAAAAATGTTCTAAATTACAATTGATTAGACAAATGCCAATTAAAACAACTCTGAGGTACCATCTCACACCTATAAGATTGGCTAATATGATAGAAAAGGAAAAGAGAAATGTTGGAGATGTGGGATAATTGGGACACTAATACACTATTGTTGGAGTTGTGAACTGATCCAACCATTCTGGAGAACAATTTGTCACTTTGCCCAAAGCGCAATCAAACTGTGCACACCCTGAGATCCAGCAATACCACTACTAGGTCTGTATCCCGAAGACATCATAAAAAGGGAAAAGGACTGACACATACAAAGATTTTTATAGCAGCTCTTTTTGTGGTGGCAAATAATTGGAAATTAAGGGGATACCCATCAATTGGGGAATGGCTGAACAAGTTGTGGTATATGAATGTGATGAAACACTATTGTGCTAGAAATTATGCTGAGTTAAATGAACAGAACCAGGAGAACATTGGGCACAGTAACAGCAACATTGTGCAATGATTAACTATAATTGACAGTTCTACTCAGTGATACAATGATCCAAAGTAATTCCTAAAGACTCATCCAGAGAAAGAACTATGAAGTCTGCATGCAGATCAGAGCATACTATTTTCACTGTGTGTGTGTGTGTGTGTGTCCTATACCTTTTGTTCTGTTTCTTCTTTCACAACATGGCTAATGTAGAAATATGTTTACATGATTGCACATATATAACCCATATCAGATTGCTTACCATCTTGGGAAGAAGAGATGGGTGAAAAGGGTAGGGGTGAGAAAAAATTTGAAACTCAAAATCTCACAAAAATGAATGTTGAAAACTATCTTTATATGTCATTGAAAAAAATACTAATTTCTGAAAGAAAGAAAGAAGGAAATAAGGAAATAAAGGAAGAAAGAAGGAAGGAAAGGAAGGAAGGAAGGAAGAAAGAAAAAAGAAAGGAAGAAAGAAAAAGAAAATAAAAAAAATAAGCCATGCCACATTTTCTCATGCAAACACTGACGTCCTATTTCCAGTCTGTAAAATGATCCTCCTCACATTCTCACTCTCATCTACTTCCTTGAGAATGACTCAGCTTTTCCTCTCTTCCTCCTCCTACACCAGTGGCTAATAGAAGAGTTTCTATCTATAATACAGATAGAGGGCACCAATTTCTCAGCAGGAAACCCAGTTTTAACCCCTGAAATCAAATTAGCAATAATCCTTCACCCCCAGCCCACCCAACCAATCAGTCAGAGAGGGCAACAAGAGAAAAAACAATGCACAAGCCCCATATCTCCAAGGGGAAAATCAAAGGACTCCTCCCATGTCCTCCCAGAAATCATCCCCTACTCTGGGTCAGCCTGGCTGAGCTGCTCACCTGGGGCTTGAATCAGGAGGCACAGGACCCCCAAAGTCAGGACCTTGGGCAGCAGGGAAGTCTTCCACATCTTTCTCTCTGTTCAGCTTTCTGGTTATGCCTAATGAAATACCAGGCCCGGCCTTTAATACTAAAAGAACTTGATCAAAGGGCACTCCAGGGGAACTGGAGCTAAGAGCTACTTAGAGGAGTTTCTCCTCAGAAGTTGTCTTAGGGCTATTTGAAAAAATAAAAATTCAATTGAATCCTTAAAGGCTAAAGATTGGTCTGAATATTCATCCTGCCATCAGGTATATGCTGGTAAATGCGTGATAACAAGCTCTCTGGAAAACAAAAACAAACAACTATATTCTTGACAACTCTAAAATTTAAAATCTATTACTAACATTTTTTCCAACACTTACTTAGGTTTAGACAATCAGCAAAAAGGTGTAATAAGCCCTGAATTGTAGGATTTTCTGATTTCTCAGGTGCAAATCTGAAAGTGTGTTCACAAGAGCCAGTTTGAGCTGCCTCCACCACTTTAACTGAAATGTCAAGGGTCAAAATTCAAATTACACAAACTAACCTCTCCCTCCCAGTTTCTGGAGACTTCTATGACCTTTCCCCCCTTGACGTTCTTTGGTGGTTTTTAAGTTGTGTCTGACCCTCCATGACCCCATTTGGAGTTTTCTTGGCAAAGATACTAGAGTACTTTGCTATTTCTTTCTCTAGTTCATTTTAGAAATGAGGAAACTGATGCCAACGTGGTTAAATGCAGGATCACACAGCTAGGAAGTGTCTGAGGCCAGTTTTGAATTCAGGAAGATGAGTCTTCCTGACTGCAGTCCTGGCACTCTATCCTCTGTGCCACCGAGCTGGCTCCTGGAACCTCTTAGAATCCTGTATTCTTGCTCTCACAGAAGCCTAAATTCCCTCGGAATAGGCAGTGTCCCCAGGACTGTATGGGGCACCCTAAGCACCTTACTCCATATCATGTCTATTTTGAACTAAGAAGATTATTATCATAAAAATAATTATGATAATGTTGGCTAACATTTACATAGCCCTTTAAGATTTGCAAAGTGCTTTGCATACATTATCTCATTAGACCCTCATATCAGTCCTGGGAGGTAGAGCAATTATTATCCCTATTTTATTGTTGAGAACTCTGTGGTAGGCAGAGGTTAAATGACTTGCCCAAGGTCACATAGCTAGTTAATTATGTGAGGAGAGAGGAGAGGAGAGGAAAGGAAAGGAGAAGAGAAGAGGAGAGGAGAAGAGAAGAGAGGGGAGGAGAGGAGAGGAGAGGAAAGGAGTTGCCCAACTGGACCTGGCAAGCTAGGTCTAAGTATTCTACCAAAATGAAGGTAGATTTTGATGTCAGAAAGTCTTATAACCAATTCACTCTGGATCTCAGGGATTGGACAACAATAGGTCCCTGTCCAAGTACTACTTAATGGTTATTTTTTGGACCCTCCTGGCTCTGAGTGAATTTAAATAGTAACTGTTTCTCTTTCGGCCAGCCACCCTGAAGGTCTTCCCCTCCCAGCTTGACTTTTTTCTTTTCTTTTCTTTTATTTTTTGCTAAAGGGGCCATCCCTTGACTCATTTCTTAAAGAGGCCTCTTCACTGAATGGGTGTTGCCTCACTCAAAGTGAGAATCTGGAAAGATCTTAGCTTAAAAGGGTCAAGGTCTCCCACTACATCCTGGGTCATCTCCAGTTGTCCTGATCAAAATCTGGCCACTGTACCCAAATGGCTCTGTAGGAGAGAGTGAGGCTGGTGGCCCTGCACAGCCCTCCCTCACTCAGATCAAAGTCAATTGCAAGTCATGTCATCATCTCCCTGATGTCATGGTCCTTTTCAAGAAGGTAGCACAAACCACACAAACAAAATCTCTCCAGGGAAATCCCCCCATCCAGGTGCCAGTGGTGGCTGTCTATCTTCTGGTGCCTATATTACTCTTCCTCCTTTCTCAAACAGACCAATACCTGACTCACAGACTTCCTCTCTATCCCAATCCCTGTTCTTATACTGGAAGGCTTTTACATACATGTTGCTGTTGCTACAAGAACTCAAGCCTCTCAGCTGATCAAATTTTCAGTGGATAGAACACTAGACCTGGAGTCAAGAAGACCTGAGTTCAAATCTGGCCTCAAATACCTACAAGCTATGTGATTCTGGGCAAGGCACTTAACCTCTGTCTGCCTCAGTTTCCTCATCTGTAAAATTAGGATAATATTAGTGCCTACCTTCCAGGGGTATTGTGAGCAACAAATGATATAATATGTGTTATATACTTTGCAAACCCTAAAGTACTCTATAAATTTAAGCTTTTATTGATCTTGACATCACCCATGTTCAACCTCCATGACCTAGAACTTTGAAATTCACTGTTCTAGAACATAACCTCTTATCCTCCCATCACCCCTCTCCCACTCCACCTCACTTCTCTTAAAACCCTTCTTCTGGTGACCTCCATTCATGCCATATCACCCTGTTTTCCTAGTTCATCACCTTCCTTTTTCTCCCTTCTCAGTCTTGATCCCACTGATAACTGGAACAATATTAACTGTCCTCTGCATGTGAATCCTTTGATTTCTCAGCTGAGGGATTTCCTTTGGACTTCCTGCCATTGTATAAGAACTGATGGTCAGTCCATTGGTCATCTCTGCTTCACATATACATGCAAACACACATATGTATATGTATGTATGTATATGTATACACACATATATATACTTTATATATACATATACATTATATATACACATCCATTATATATACATATGTGCATGTATAAGTACATATAATATTTTCCCCAATTACATGTTAAATCAATGTCTACACATTTATTTGAAGTTTTGAGTTCCAAATTCTTTCTCTCCTTCCCCTCTCCCCTCCCCGAAATGATAAGCAATCTGGTTTGGGTTATATATGTACAATCACATAGATTCTATATTAGTCATTTGCCCCTGGTTCTTGCAGCATGGCCATCCCATTTCTGTTTTCCATATATACATTCCTTTAGCTTGAAGAAAAATATTAATATTTGACTCTCCATTTTAGGCTCAAGTCTGACAGAAACAATTTTATTTTGTTTAACATTTATCTAAGAACAAAACCTTTTCTGAGAGAGATGGGGAGGAGAAGGAGAGGGAGGGAGGGAGGGATCGAAGGAGGGAGAGGGAGAGGGAGAGAAGGAGGTTGAGAGGGAGGAGGATGGGGAGAGAGAGGAGAGAAGAGAAGAGAAGAGAAGAGAAGAGAAGAGAAAAAAGGGAGGGAAGGAGAGAGGGAGTCACAGTGAGAAAGAGACACAGAGACAGGGAGAGAGAGGAGACAGAGAGAGAAATAAAAGAAAAGAAGACAGAAGAGAAAAGAAAAAGAAGTCAGTGGAAGGGAGAGGGAGTCACAGAAAGAGACACAGAAAGAGAGAGAGAGGAGAAAGACAGAGAAAGAAGAAAAGAGAAGAGGAAGGAAGGGGAGGGGAAGGGGAGTCAGAGAGAGGAAGAGACAGAGAGAGGGAAGAGGGGGAAAGAGAGATAAAATGAGAGACAGACAGACACACAGTGAGACAGAGAGAGACAGAAACACAGAGACAAAGACAGAGAGACAGAGACAGAGAGAGACAGACAGATAGAGACAGAGATAGGAAGAGGTGAGGAGAGGAGAGGGAGACAGAGAAAGAGACACACACACAGATACAGAGACAGAGGGGAGAGAGAGATGTCCAAACATAGTTCCTTCATGTCCTCTAATGGGTGTCTCTAATCCAAAACGACTTGAGGTAACATCGGTAGGAATCTTGAAAAATGAAAAGATCTTAAGAGGCAAAAATTCACTTTGGAGCTTAACATTCCAAAAGCCATAGTCCCTAGGCAGTTTCTTGACTACTCCTCTCAAGAGTTCTCCTGGGCTAAACTAAGGGACCTCCTCTTTTTGGCTCCGTATCCTAATCCTTTCTCAATGGAGAAGTGTGAATTCTAGTCCCTATCACTTCATGGGATGGACAAAGAGGAGACTGCATTGTCTAATAATAAAAATAACAGGTGGAAATTATATAGCACCTTAGGGTTTGCGAAGCAATTTCTAGATGCTATCTTATTTGATCATCACAACTACCGTGGGAGTTAGGTACTAGTATGGTGCCCATGTTTCAGAAAAGAAAGTGAGGCAGCAAGAGGTTAAATGTCTTGCCCAGGGTCACACAGCTAATGAGTGTTTGAGGCAGAATTTGAACACACAATGCTAAACTCTAGGAATATACATACCCTCAGAAAGACAGCCCATGCCCTCTGGGAGCTTATATTCTGATGGAGGGAAACAACACATAAAGGATGGGGGGAGAGAGGACGGTACCATTCAGAAAGTACTGGGAGAGTAAGGTGTGTGGTATGGAGAGGAATGAAGACGTGGTTGGCTAGGGCCTGCTCCTTAAAATGGAGGTTTGACTGGCTCCCATCAGGCAGAACCCAGCACCTCACCAGGCTGCCCATTCTACATTTGAACAGTGCTAATCCTTAGCACCCTTTCCTGTCATCAAGCCCAATTTTGCCTCTTTGCAACATCCCCCCAATCTTGTTGGTCCTGCCTTTGGGAACCAAACAGCCCAAGTCTAATCCCTTCTTCTCATTATGATCTTTTAAGTGTTACAACCAAGGTTGCTTCTACCCTCATCAAACCAATGTGATTCAAATTCTTAAAGGGTATGAGGCAAGATCTCCACAGTGATCATTCCACACTAGCCTCTGCCCCTACTTCTAGAGTATGTTGTAGAGGATAGTTCTTATCCAGGTAGAAGTGAGTCCAGGTGTCTTCTCAGGTCTCTTTCTATCCTGAGACTGTCATTCAGCCAGTCTCCTATGGCAGACTTGGAGCTACCAATGAGGCTCCAAGTATACAGACAACATGGCTACGAGAATCTTCCCCAGGGAAGTGGGAATCTGTTTCAGTGGCTCTATTAGGGACTGGATGCCTTTAAATGAACTCATTCTAACCAAATTCCCTCCAAGGTAGTGTTATGCCCCGCTCCTCCTCCAGTTTCTCCATCTTGCCCCAGCTCACCCCACTGTTTGTACTCCCATCTCCATGGACCCCACTGTTTGTGTTCCCTTCTCCACAGAAATAATCCTGCCTCAGCTTGTCCCACTGTTTGTGTCCCCATCTCCACGGACATCTAATTGTGTTCTTTCCCTTTAAATACACTTTCTCTTCCCCAACTCGGGGCTGTTCGATTTGAGTAATTACTCTGAACAGTGGTGCGCTTGAATAAATCCACATCCAAATTTATGTCTGGGTCTTGCTCGCTTTTTTTCAGCACAACATTTCTGCAGGCCCCAGTGAGATTGGGGGTGGTCTGTGGCACCCCCCGAGACCTGGGCCAGGTAGGGTCTTGTCCTCGGGTAGTGGGTGTCTCCTCCTCCCGATCTCTAGGAAGAGCCGGCCTCTGAAACATTAATAATTGGCTTTTAGGCCAGACGTTTCAGAGCCCCAGGAGCTCAAGAGGGAGGAGAACTCATCCACCCCCTGACACCGACCTGCCCTCTATTAGGACTTTTGTGAATCCAAACCTCTAGGACAATCCATCTCTGAGATGTTCCAGAGCCCCAGAGGATAAGTTGAGTCAGGTTTCTGTTTTCTGTTTTCTGGTGGGAATTCCCTTCTGGTTCTGGTGGAGATTCAGGGCCAGACACAGCTTAAGTGGTAAGTAAGGCTGGGAGACAGACCTAATTAGTCTGATAGGCCAAGCCTTCTGAAGAAGCACTGATCTCCTGGGCATACTAGAGATGTTCTAGCCTCTGCCTGTTCTGGTTTCTGGTATCTGTCCCGGGGTGTCTCTCTGTTTTGTGTTTGTGTGTTTTTGTCTGTCTGTTTGTGCCTGTGTGTGTGTGTGTCCGTGAATGAGTGAGAGTAGCCTGTCAGCTGCTGCAGCAGCAGGCAGTAAACTCCCCCCTTGCCTCTCCCTATCACACTGGCATTACCGAGGAGGGAGCAGAGCAGGCTATGTGTCCATAGTCTGGCTAAAGTTTAACACCATAAGGAGAAATACCCACAAGTTAAAGTCAAGTTGTGGGGGGAGATTAATTTATGTTGAAGATGGGAGAAAACAGGGTATGCGAAAAAAGAAAGCCTGAGAAGTGTTAAGACTGAGTTCTCAGTGCTCTGGCATAACTTCCGCTCAAAAGGCAGAGTTATCTGAGCAGAAAGACTTAAAGGTAACTGAGTTGTCAGGGCTCAGGAGAAAAACTTAAAGGTACATGGGAAAAGTTCCTTTGAACTCCTCTGTACTAAAAAAGTTTCAAGATAAGGAAGGGTTAACTTTTCCTTAAAGATCAAAAGGAAAACAGCTAGAGAAGTATTTTAACCCTTTTCTGCCTACATAAAGGAGAAAAAGTTTTTGTGTAATGGGACCCAACCAGAAAAGAAGTGAAAAGTGAAAAGTGAAGATGTGTCATTCCTAATTTAATGCTTCAGACAAATTAGAGTTCATTTTACTGCTTGTCATTAAAGTTTATGGGAAAAGGAAAAAAGAGACTGTGATAAAAATGGAAGATTAGTAAATTAAAAATCTTGAGCAAGCAGCTTAGAGTAAAAGGCTTGATAGCCTGAGTTAAAAACCCAATAGATGAAGTTATAGAGAGATGGAAGGGACTATGCCCATCCACCCTTTGGACTAGATTTGTGAGTAGGTTCTATTAAATTTAACATGAATATTGGTCCAGTATGTCACTTTAAACTGACCTGGTTATAACAGGTGATTCCAAATTGTAATAGTATTCTTAATTGTAAAAGTATTTAGTATATTGATTGACAAAAACAAACGTTCAAGTTAAATAGAATTGCTTCATATGTGAATTATCTCAGATGTGAAGTTTATGTAAATGGTGATAAGATGAAGGCGGAAATACATCCAGCCAGTTTGGTAATTATTTAACTATTATTTTGAAACATTTAAATACATGACATCTGTTCTTGGTATTGTTGTATTTCTAAAAGTTTGTTATATTGCCTGGTAACAACTGAAGTTCATGTTGCTTGGTAACAGCTGCTAAGTTCATTTGTGTTGTTAGAGAAACAATTTCTCTAAATGTTGTTAGATTGAAAATGGTACTGTTAAAATAATGAAGGGATTAGGAAACTGTTAAGTCATTTCATATGACCATGTCTTTTGAAGAAGTTTAATTTAAGAAGCTATAAACTTCCAGGTTTTGTAGCAGCAGTACTGGGATCCCTATTTGTACAATAAGTTGGGAAAAGCCTGGAAGTGGAAGTTTTACTGAAAAAGAGAGAACAGTGGAGTCAGAAACTAGCTGACCTCTGAATCTGGCTTTTAAAGTTAGTAGGACTGATTTTTAATAATTGGCTTTTAGGATATTCTTTTAAAATTAAAATTTTATTGTCAGGTCCAGGTTAAAAAAAAAAGCTTCAAAAAGAAAAGGTATTTGTCAGAAACTGCTATTATTATCAAGCTGTGATACCCAAAGACCGTGGTGAATCAGCCTCCCTGGACCTAGCCCCGACCTCCCCTCCTGGTGCTCTCCCCTCCCTTCTTGTACTGAGTTCCTTCTTCATGAGCCAACTGAGTCAGCTTCTTCCAGCCCCCACCTGGACAGCCTTTTTTCCCTGGTCCCTAGGGTTTTGGCCAAATCTAACCCTCCTGGCTTCTAGCCACGGCCTCTCCGGTTTCTATTCTTCAGTATCCCATGCCTTCTGAAGCCCACAGGAGCATAGCTCTCAGCTTTTTTCTCCTCCAGTGACCCTCTCCCAAGACCCAGAACTTCTTTTCTAGCCTCCAGACAGATTCGTTCTCTTTCCTCAGTAGCTCTCCATATTTTCCGCCTCAAGGAGGCTGGCATCCTTGTCCCGTGCTGGTCCCCCTAGAACACCCCTCTGCTTCCTGTTGAATAGCCTGTCACTTCTGACTCTCGGCCAGTGCAAGATCTTCAGGAGGTCAATAAGCCATCCTTACACCCTCCTCAGCCTCTTGCTACCCACCCACACTATGCACACTGTCTTGGAACTTAAGGACACTTTCTTCTCAATTCCTTTGGCTCCTGCAAGCCAGCCCCTTTTCGCTTTCACCTGGGTCGACCCTTCTTCGGGCTTCTCTGGCCAGCTGACCTGGACAAGGTTGCCTCAGGGTTTCAAAAATTCCCCCACCCTCTTTGATGAAGCCCTCCACCAGAATTTCTTGCCCTTCCGGGAATCTAACACTTCTTGCTCCCTCATTCAGTATGTTAATGATCTCTTGTTAGCTACATCCACTGAGGACGGTTGCTTTCAAGCTACTCACTCTCTCCTGTCTGTTTTAAATTCCCTCGGCTACTGTGCAGATCTGTTGCATCTCTGTTTTCTACCTTGGGTACTGCCTTGAGGCCAGAAATCACTCACTCCTAAGCTCATATCCAGGCCATCCTAAACATTCCTGTTCCTACTACCAAGAAGCAGGTCTCTGAACTGCTGGATCTTTGGGTTTGCTGACCTTGCTAAATCCCTTTACTCTTCTACTGCTGGGTCTGGCCCTCTAGTCTGGACCCTAGCGGAACAAAAACCCCTCTGACTCCCTAAAAAGGTCCCTATCCTCTGCCCCTGCATTTGCTCTCCCTGACATCACTAAACCCTTTCATCTTTTCGTGGCAGATCAGCCCCTGCCCTACCCTTTCTAAGTCTTCTGCCCTTAACCCTGCCACACTCCTTCCTGACTCCGATGATTTTTCTGTCTATTTACAAAGAACAGGACCCCCTCACATCTTCCAGTAGGACAGTCGGAGGCAGGGAGGAGATCCTTGCCCTCCTGAACTGTTTGGCTCCCCTCTCAAGTTTCTCTTGTCCACTGCCCGGGCCATCAACTCGGCGACTCCCCTGAAGCAATTGGCAACTGCCCAGCCGATGCCACTGCCCAGGCGACATTCCTCTCGGAAGCCACCCCCCTTCTTCTTGTTTCAGACCCCCTCCCCTCTGCCACCCTTCCTCCCTCTTATTCACCCTCAGATGATTCCTTCGAGGCCAAAAAAAAAAAAAAAGGTGGGGAAGAAGGAGTCCGGGTGATGAGCTTTGGAAGACTGCCAAACTTTTGTTCCTGAAGTCTCGAGGAGGGATTGGGTGGGAAGACTCCAACAGATTACAGCCCTGGGGGGGGAGTTACTCAGGGACAGATATTACATCCCCCACTTAGACAACATCCTTACCAGCACAATTACCAGATGCGTGTTCTGCGCCCAAGTGAGCGCAGGGCAGGCAGAGACAGCTCCACTGGGGGTAAGGCTGCGGGAAGCGCAACCAGGGGAACATTGGGAAATGGATTTTGCTGAAGTCAAGCCACCAGCAGCAGGTTTTAAATGTCTCTTGGTCCTTGTTGAAGAAAGAGACAGCCCCCGCTGGTTGTAAAGAAACTCTAGAATGAATTGATCTCCCGTTTCGGCCTTCCCCTTAGCATTGGCTCAGATAATGGCCCTAGCTTTGTTGCCAAAGTATCTTAAGGTGTGCCCACAGCCCCAGAGCTCCAGTCAGGTTGAATGAGCAAACCACACCTTTAAAGAGTTTCTATCTAAACTTGTCCTGGAAATCCAGGAGAATTGGGTCACTCTGTTCCCCCTGGCCCTGCTCTGCAGCCGATGCACCCCTAATAAACTAGGTTTGACCCCTCTGAAATTCTTTTTGGGCAGCTCCCTCCTATTAATGCTTCCCTCATTAAGTTCCTACAGGGTCTGCAACATACCCAGTCTCAGCTTCATAAATCTGTATGGGAAGCCCAACCTACTCCAAATTCTGACCACCTCCACCGCTTCCAGCCTGGAGATTCTGTCCTAGTCCGAAAACACACAGCCTTTGATCTCGAGCCTAAGTGGAAAGAACCTTACATTGTCATCCTGATCACCCCATCTGCAATCAAGGTTAACTCCATTCCTCCACTACAGCCATGTGAAAGCAGCTACATCTGCCCAATGGAAGGCAGAGCCCCTCGACGACCCCCTAAAGCTAAGACTGTTCTTACCCCACTTCTTGATCCTCCTATTAACCCCTGGTCCCTCGCAATCCCCATGCCCCCAAGCTAAGCTCTACTTGGGTAATCACTACAGGGAACAAACAGTCCTGGACTTTCCAAAGTCAGGAAGACATACATCTCCCCCTCAATACCCTTTTTGAGGGTCCAGCAGCAGATGCAGGCTACCTGCTCTGTTCGACTTCAGGATGCCCAACCACATGTGCCTGCCCTTGTATCACGGCCTACAATCTCCCCTCAACTGACCTTAGTGACTCCCTGTGTGTCCCACTGGGCAGCATTAGGGGCTCGGACCAACCCTTGGATCCGTTACTCCGTATCCATACAATCAAGTCCGACCCCTGGCACCCCAAACTCGATCTTATTGTGCTAAATCCTTTCGACCCTTCCTGGAGAGGCTCGGTCTTTCAGGTACTGGGACTCATTATTATCCCTTGGGTGACCATGGGGTTGCCACACGTGGGAGAGATGGTGATCCTGACTGTGACCAAGAAGTCTTTAACAGGTCCCCATCCCATTGGCCCAATAGGGGATCTGGCCATCCCTGCCCCATTAGAGAACCTAGCCATCCCTGCCCCAACACCTATTACTCAGGAACCTCACACCTATCAGATTTCCTTGCTTGCCTTTTTATCAGCTGTTCATAAGACACAACAACTCTAACCACATACTGGGCAAAAAATTGTTGAATCTGTGTTAAGCCCCAGCCTCCTTACTATGTAGTGGTGGTACTAAATGCCTCCATCACCCATACCTCCAACACGGAGAACTGTGAGTGGAACCAACCATGGCTCACCCTTGGGGATGTGCAGGGAACAGACTTTTGCCTTACATCATCTAACACCACTTTATCCAGTTCTCAGTATGGCTCCATTTGCAAACAAACTCAGGAGATTCAGGCCTCCAGGTCAGACTACTTCCTGGCCCCTCCAGGAGCCTGGTGGGCATGTCATGATGGCCTTATCCAGTGTGTCTCTGCTATTGTGTTCCCCAGACACCAACAACACCCAGAGGGCCCCCTGCGCATCTTGGTGGCCATAATTCCCTGGGTCTCCCTCCTCCTGGGTGAGGAAGGCTGGAGGTATTTTTCCCCCAAAGAGCAACCAAGTTACTGTCAAAGGCAAGCAATACCACTCCTCATCCCCATCTTAGTGGACCTGGGGCTTGTGGGCTCCGCTGCCACTGGAACAGCAGCCCTAGTCAAAGGGGATCTCAGCTATAAGGCACAGGTAAACACTGACCTCTCCCACATAGAGCAGTACATCTCAGTCCTAGAAAAACAAGTGGACTCATTGGCAGTGGTGGCCCTCCAGAACCGCAGAGGCCTTGGCCTTCTTTTTCTTAAGCAGGGTGGCCTATGTGTGGTCCTGGGAGAGGCTTGTTGTTCCTATGCTAACAACTCTGGGGTAGCGTGGGAAAACCTGAGGTTGGTACGCCAAAATATTGCCAATAGACAAAAGGAGCTGGAAAACTCTGAGAACTGGTATCAATCCCTGTTTTGTAGATCCCCTTGGCTCACTACCCTGGTGACAACCCTGGCTGGCCCCCACGTCCTGTTCATTATAGCTCTTGTTGTGGGCCCCTGCCTCATTATTTGTTTTCTGCAATTTGTCAAGTCCTGTATAAACTCTGCTAAACTGCTATTGATTAGGGATCTCCATTACTGATTTACAAATCCCAGTCCCCCTGATTCTTGTAACAGATCCCCTGAGAATGTGTCAAAGAATTGACACACTTTGAAAAAAAATTGGGGAATGTTATGCCCTTCCCCCCCTCCAGTTTCTCCATCTTGCCCCAGCTCACCCCACTGTTTTTACTCCCATCTCCAGGGACCCCACTGTTTGTACTCCCATATCCACAGACCCCACTGTTTGTGTTCCCTTCTCCATGGAAATCTAATTGTGTTCTTTCCCTTTAAATATTCTTTCTCTTCCCCAACTCAGGGCTGTTCGATTTGAGTAATTACTCTGAACAGTGGTGCGCTTGAATAAATCCACATCCAAATTTATATCCGGGTCTCGCTCGCTTTTTTTCGGCACAACAGTAGAATGTGGTTAGAGCTATAAGTGGATAGAAAGGGGAAAGAAGAGACCCTCCTAACTTCAGCTTTCCCATCTGTAAAATCAAGGGTTTGGAAAGAAGGAAACAATGATTTTTAAGCACCTATTATGTGCCAGGCCCTGAGTTAGCACTTTACAAGTATTCCATTTGATCCTCACAACAACCCCAGGAATTACATGCTATTTTTATCACTCTTATTTTACAGTTGAGGCAGTTGAGGAAACTGACCAGGGTCATGCAGCTAGTAAGCATCTGAGGCCAGATTTGAATTGAGGTCTTCCTGACTCATTGCTCTAACCACTGTACCACCTCGCTGCCTCTAGGCAGCTTTGGAAGAGTCACAGTGTACACAGGAGGCCATGGAAAGTCAGAAAAAGCACTGCGATCATGGTTGTCCTATGGAGTGGTGACAACCCTGTCTGGGTGTGCTAAAAACTGGAGTACAGTCTGAACCCCAGCAACTGGTAGTCAGAGTGACTGACTTGGTGAGTGAAGAACATGTGACAAGATAGTGATTTCAGTGTTAGAGAATTTAGTGAATGCATAAGAAACAATAGGAGTAAGTGAGGGAGTGCAGAAGTGATTACTTTTGTTACATCCTATAGTAAGGGAAGAGAGCTGAAATTGAGTCAGTGGTCAGCTTGGCATTGAAGGCCTTCCACAATCTGGCTCCCATTGTTTCTGTTCTAGGTTAGCCTCTCTTCTTGCTGTCTCTGGTCCATGTCATTTCATCTCCTGTCTCTGCAGGCAGTTATACATGTTTGGAATGTGCTCAGTCCTCATTTCTTCCTGGCAGAGTCATGGAGGCCACAAAGGTAATTCTTTTTTAAAAAATAATTTATTTGTTTAATATTTTTAGTTTTCAATCTTGATTTCCACAAGATTTTGAGTTACAAATTTTTCCCCATTTCTACCCTCCCCCCCACTCCAAGATGGCATATATTCTGATTGCCCCATTCCCCAGTCAGCCCTCCCTTCTGTCACCCCACCTCCCCCCATCCCCTTCCCCTTACTTTCTTGTAGGGCAAGATAGATTTCAATACCCCATTGCCTGTACATCTTATTTCCCAGTTTCAGGCAAAACCAACTCTTTTTGAGCATCTGCTTTTAGAACTTTGAGTTCCAAATTCTCTCCCCTCTTCTCTCCCCACCCAACCTCCCCAAGAAGGCAAACAATTCAACATAAGCCGGACATGTATCATTATGCAAAACACTTCCATAAATAGTCATATTGTGAAAGACTAACTATATTTCCCTCCATTCTATCCTGTCTCCTTTTATTCAATTTCCTCCCTTGACTCCGTCCCTTTTCAAAAGTGTTTGCTTTTGATTACCTCCTCCCCCTCTCTGCCCTCCCTTCTATTGTCCCCTCTTTCTTATCCCCTTCCCCCTACTTTCCTGTGGGGTAAGATTACCTAATTTAGTGTGTATGTTTTTCCCTCCTCAAATCAAACATGATGAAAGCAACATTCACTCATTCCCCCTCATCTGCCCCCTCTTCCCTTCCTACAGAACTGCTTTTCTTCCACTTTTATGTGAGATAATTTACCCCATTCTATCTCTCCCTTTCTCCCTCTCTCTCAATATATTCCTCTCTCACCCTTTAATTCCATTTTATTTTTTAGATATCATCTCCTCACATTCAACTCACCCTATGGCTTTTGTCTACATATATGTATATTCCTTCAACTACCCTGATACTGAGGAAAGTCTCATGAATTACACACATCATCTTTCCATGTAGGAATGTAAACAAAACAGTTCAACTTTAGTAAGTCCCTTATGATTTCTCTTTCTTGTTTTCCTTTTCATACTTCTCTTGATTCTTGTATTTGAAAATCAAATTTTCTATTCAGCTCTGGTCTTTTCATTGAGAAAGCTTGAAAGTCCTCTGTTTTATTGAAAGTTTGCCTTGGAACATTATACTCAGTTTTGCTGGGTAGGTGATTCTTGGTTTTAATCCTAGCTCCATTGACCTCTGGAATATCATATTCCAAGCCCTACAATCCCTTAATGTAGAAGCTGCTAGATCTTGTATTATCCTGATTCTGTTTCCACAGTACTTAAATTGTTTCTTTCTGACTGCTTGCTGTATTTTCTCCTTGACCTGAGAATTCTTGAATTTGGTGACAATATTTCTAGGAGTTTTCTTTTTGGGATCTTTTTGAGGAGGAGATCTGTGGATTCTTTCAATTTCTATTTTACCCTCTGGCTCTAGAATATCAGGGAAGTTTTCCTTGACAATTTCTTGAAAGATGATATCTAGGCTCTTTTTTAGATCATGGCTTTCAGGTAGTCCAATAATTTTAAAATTATCTCTCCTGGATCTATTCTCCAGTTCAGTGGTTTTTTCCAATGAGATATTTCACATTGTCTTCCATTTTTTCATTCCTTTGGTTCTGTTTTATACTATCTTGATTTCTCATCAAGTCACTAGCTTCCTTTTGCTCCAATCTAATTTTTAAGGTAGTATTTTCTTCACTGGTCTTTTGGACCTCCTTTTCCATTTGGCTAATTCTTCCTTTCAAGGATTCTTCTCCTCATTGGCTTTTGGGAGCTCTTTTCCATTTGAGTTAGTCTATCTTTAAGGGGTTATTTTCTTCAGTATTTTTTGGGCCTCCTTTAGCAAGTCATTGACTTGCTTTTCATGATTTCCTTGTATCACTCTCATTTCTCTTCCCATTTTTCCTCTACTTCTCTTACTTGCTTTTCCAAATCCTTTTTGAGCTCTTCCATGGACTGAGACCAATTCATATTTTTCTTGGAGGCTTTTGTTGTAGGCTCTTTGACTTTGTTGACTTCTTCTGGCTGTATGTTTTGATCTTGTCGCCAAAAAGATTGCAAAGTCTGAGTCTGAGTCTGAGTCTGTTTTCGCTGTCTGTTCATCTTCCCAGCCAACTACTTGACCCTTGAGCTTTTTGTCAGCATATGACTGCTTGTAGTGTAAAAAGTACTTTGTTCCAAGCTTTAGGGGCTATGCTGCTGTTTTGAGAGCTATTTCTACACACCAAACTCTGCCACAGCAGCACTCCTCCCCCATGAACTGCCAATGCAGACCTGGACCCAGATCCAAGCAGGCTCTGCACTCGTGCTGTGGTCCACCACTTAATTCCTCCCACAGCTGTGGTGCAAGCAACCACAGCTGGAGCTCTGGAAGCATCTCCAGAGCTGCACCACTTCCATGCCCCCAGGGCTAGGGCTGACCATGCATTCTTTTTACTGCATTCCAGAAGTTCCTCCACTAACCTTCTTTTTTGTCGCTGGCATTTGTGGGTTGAGAAGTCTGGTGACTGCTACAGCTCAATGATTCAGGGCCCTACTGACTGTTCTGCCCGGGTGAAGCTGTGGTTGTTCCTGACGCTACCCAAACCGGGCTGTGCTGCCCTCAGCTCCCAGCACTGTGTGATAGACCCTTTCCAGCAACCATCCAGGCTTTCCTGGGCTGGAGCCCTGCTTCTCTCTGCTATTTCATGGGTTCTGCAGCTTTAGAATTTGTTCAGAGCCATTTTTTACACGTGTTTGGAGGGAGCTGGGGGAGACCTTAAGCAAGTCCCTGCTTTCTAGCTGCCATCTTGGCTCTGCTCCCACCCCTTGCTGGTTACTTCTGATTGGAAAATGCAGCTCCTTCCTTTCTCCTCCACTCCACTCACCTCCACTCCCCTCACCCCGTGATGGCAAGCAGTGAGTAAAGACATTTCCTGCCCATTCAATAGGCCTCAGGTGGGACCAGTTAGGGGAAGCTTGATTAGAGGTTTGTTTATAGGCAGGCCTACACCTTTTACTTACTAGGCACTAAGCCCCGGGTCTATACCCTTTCGCTGGTTGGGAATGAAGCCTTTGGGCCCTACAAAGAGTATATATACCCAGAAGGTAGCCATTGAGAATTCAGAAGCCAGAATCTATCACAAGGAGAAGTAAGAGTTCTGAGTCAACAGAGCTGCAGAGAGAGTGCAGAACAGAGAGTGGAATCCAGGAAGCTGCAGAGGCCAGAGAAATGAAAGGGGAAGAGAAATCAGGCAAGCAGACAGTTAGGATTAGTGAGTGTTTATGGGAAGGCCCCAGCAGGAGGGAAGGTTACAGGATGACTTGGTTCCTTGCTACAATATTGTGCTATAATTTCCTTGTTGTTACATTGAGGTGGACTTGCTGGTTTTGGAATACAATTACTGCTATGTAAAATTGGGGTTATTCGTTCTGGAAATTGATCCTCTGGTGTCAAAATAAATCTTATATTTCCCCTGCCTTCTACTTAGAGAATCTCTTATACTTTGGGATTCTGAACTACACAGGCATATTCATTGTGGTCTTCAAGGTTATGAATCTTCCCTTACTGATACATACCTCCCCTCCTCTCCTTTTCCCTCCCCTTCCCTTCCCTTCCCTTTCTTTTCCTTCCTTACCGATTGAATGCAACTCCAATGGACTGGCCACACTGTTCAAATGCCAAATGTACACTTTCCTAAAAAGCTATTTTATGGAGAACTCACACAGAGCACATGTTCACATAGTGGTCACAAAAAGCAATATAAGAACATTGTCAAGGTCTCTCGTAAGAACTTTGGAATTGATTGCATACATGGGAGAGATGCTGGCACAGGACCATGCAGCATGACATGCCCTCATCAGAGAAGGTGCTGTGCTCTATGAACAAAGCAGAATTGAAGTAGCTGAAAAGAAATGCGACATGAACAAATTGAGAGAATTCACTCCAAATATTCATATGGACTATTTGTGCCTGACCTGAGGTAGAGCATTCTGAGCTCATATTGGTCAGATCAGTTACAGATGAACACAGTGTAACTTGACTCTAATATAGTGGTGTCAATTTTGTCCTCCTGGAGAATGTAGGACAATCACATATTAATACACATGTAAGCACACACTCATGTGCATGCACACACACACACACAAACAACAGACAGAGACACAGACACACACACACAGACACACACACATACTCACTTGGCCACTGTTTGGGCCCTGAAGGTTCAGAGTGAATGTAAATACCAACTGTTTCTGTTTTGGCCAGAAACGCTGAGGTTCTTCCTCTCCCAGACTGAGTTTTTTTTTTTTTGAGACTAGGTAAAAGAGGCCATTCTTTACCTCATTTCTTACCTAGCCTTAATCACTGAATGGGAGTTGCCTCAGTGAAACTGAGGCCTGGGAAAGACCTTAGCTTAAAAAGGCCAAGGTCCCTACTGCATCTAAGGACATATCCAGTCATCCTGATCTATATTTTGCCATTGGGTCTAGATGGCTCTGGAGGAGAAAGTAAGGCTGGTGATTTTGCACAGCCCTCCCTCACTTAAATTCAATTCACTTGCAAGTCATGGAATCACCTTCCTGATGTTAGGGTCCTCTTTGAAAATGAAGGACAAGCAACAACAGAACAAGATTCTTGTTTAAGTATAAGTTGTACTCATAGCCTCTGTGTTCCCTCTCAATTCTACCATTCTGTTACCCTGCCAGTCTTCACCCAATGGAGAGTAGGAGCTGTGAATGTGAGGTCTCAAGCAAACTAATGACATGACTCTCAGAACCTTCTTTGAGTTGTTTAGTTTCCATTGACATCATGCCAAGAATTGTCCCCAGGACAGTGGGAACCTGTTTCAATAGTGGGACTGGATGCCTTTAAATGAATCCAACTCAACTAGTTTCCTATAAGCTGGAATGCAGGTAAAACCACATCTGGATGGAAAGAGAAAAGGAACTCTTCTAAGAGCCTTCAAATTCTATAGTATGGTGTATCTGTAAGGAAAGATTTATGACCTCAACAATAAGAGATTTTCTAGGTAGAAGGCAGAAGAAATGTAACATTTATTTAGATACCAGAGGATCAAACCCCAAGACCAATAACTCCAACTTGACATAGGAACAGTTGTATTCCAGAGCCACTAAGTCCACTTCAATGTAACAATAAGGAAATTATAACACGGTGTTACAGCAAAGAACAAAGTCATCCTTTAACCTTCCTTTCCATAAACACTCACTAATTCTAACTGTCTGCTTGCCTGCTTTCTCTTCCCCACCTCAGTTCTCTGGTCTCCACTCTCCAATTTGCACTCTATACTCTCTCTGCGGAGTTCTCACCTCTTCTGCTAGGGCTGAATTCTGACCTTAATAGCGACCTTCTGAGTATATGTACTCTTTTTAGGGCCCAAGGGCTTCATTCCCAGTCAGTGAAAGGGTGTAGGCCTGGGCCTTAGCACTTAGTAAATAAAGGATGTAGGCCTGCCTCTAATCAAGCCTCCCTTAACTAGCTCCACCTGAGACCTATTGAATGGGCTGGCAAAGATTTTTAATCACTGATTGGCATCACACATGGTAGGTGAATGAGTACTGGACTTGGAATCAGGAAGAACTGAGTTTAAATCCTGACTCAGACACTTGATTTGTTGTTTGCTGTCTTTGTTCTCAAAGAGGACCAAAATGACAGTATTATGTTGGAGGCAAGTGTGTCTGTCAGTGGCTGAATAGACCAATATGAGCTCAGAAGAATCTACCACAAGTCAGGTACAAATAGTTCATATGAACATTTGGAGTAGAGATGTCTCTAAATTTGAGTATTTCGTGTTTCTTTTGAGCTAGTGTAACTCTGCATCACTTAGAGCACAGTATCTTCTTTGATGTGGGCACACCATGCTAGTGGGTCCTTTTCCAGTGTACATCATGTCATGCAATCAATTCCAAAGTTCTTAAGTCGGACATTGAGAGTATCTTTGTATCAGTTTTTCTAACCTCCATGTGAGCACTTGCCTTGCATGGGTTCCCCAAAAAAGTTTCTTAAGAAACATACATTTGGTATTTGAACAACGTTGCCAGCTAGCTGTAAGATTCTGGGTATGTAACTGTACCTCTGTCTAACTCAGGTTCTTCTCTAAAATCTGGATAAGAACAGCACCTCCCTTACAGGGTCAGTGTGATGATCAAATGAGATAATAGAAATAAAGTACATATAATAGTGGTTGGCACATAGTAGGCACTATATAAATGTTAGATATTCTTCTTCTTCTTAACTATAGTTAATAAACATACATCCAAACAGGATACAAAACACAGAGCCTTCTTCACAGATAAGTATTGTTATTCTGTTTTCCCAGCTAACTACAATAGTCTTCTAATGATGATGTCACTTAAGTGAGAAGAGAGACTTGTTTCAGATGGCCTATTCGAGAGTGAAGGACTTGGAGCTTAAAGACCTGAGATGGAGCCTCAGAACTATCTCTACTCTTAGGAGGAAGCACACTTTCTGGGCTCTTGAGTCCTTTTTGGTACAATGAGTGGGGTGGACCAGACATGCTTTTTTTAAGCAATCAAGTTAAGTGACTTGCCCAGGTTCACACAGCTAGTAAGTGTCTGAGGTTGGATTTGAACTCAGGTCCTCCTGACTCTATGGCTGGTTCCTATCCACTGTGCCACCTAGCTGCCCCTGGATCAGATATTCTTCAAGCTCTTGCCCAGCTTGGATACTCTCCAGTGCTCACAATAACTCCAGGAGGTCAGTGGTGCATTTATATTATTCCCACCAGGTTCATAAGGAAAAAGACATGCCAACAGACGAAGGGACTTGGCTGAAACCATATAGCTGATGGGTGACAAGTGAAGTATTTATGAAGGGCACACCATGCACCAGGCACTCAAGCACTGGAGATGCAAAGAGAGGTAAAAACCTGTCCTTGTGGAGCTCATAATCTAATGAAGGGAGACAAGGTGCAAACAACTATGGATAAGCAACATATATAGAAGACAAATTGGGGATGATCAATAGCAAGAAGGCACCAGCATTGAGGGGCCCTTAGCAAAGGCTCCTTGCAAAAGGGGAGATTTTTTTTCAGAATCATTTTTTTAAATTAATATATTTAGTTTTCAGCATTGATTTTCACAAGAGTTTGAATTACAAATTTTCTCCCCATTTCTACCCTCCCCCCCACTCCAAGATGGCATATATTCTGATTGCCCCATTCCCCAGTCAGCCCTCCCTTCTGTCACCCCACTCCCCTCCCATCTCCTTTTCCCTTTCTTTCTTGTAGGGCAAGATAAATTTCTATGCCACATTGCCTGTGTATCTTATTTTCTAGTTGCATGCAAAAACTTTTTTTGTTTGTTTTTGAACATCTGTTTTTAAACTTTGAGTTCCAAATTCTCTCCCCTCTTCCCTTCCCACCCACCCTACCTAAGAAGTCAAGCAATTCAACATAGGCCACATGCATATCATTATGTATAACCCTTCCACAATACTCATGTTGTGAAAGACTACATTTTGCTCCTTCCTAACCTATCCCCCTTTATTGAATTTTCCCCCTTGACCCTGTCCCCTTTTGAAAGTGTTTGTTTTTGATTACCTCCACCCCCATCTGCCCTCCCTTCTATCATCCCCCCCCCCCTTTTTATCTTCTTCCTCCTTTTTTCCTGTGGGGTAAGATACCCAATTGAGTATGTATGGTATTCCCTTCTCAGGTCAAATCTGATGAGAGCAAGGTTCACTTATTCCCCCTTACCTGCTTTCTCTTCTCTTCCTACAGAACTGCTTTTTCTTGGCACTTTTATGCGAGATAATTTACCCCGTTCTATCTCTCCCTGTCTCCCTCTCTCAATATATTCCTCTCTCATCCCTTAATTTCATTTTATTTCTTTTAGATATCTCCCTTCATCTTCAACTCACCCTGTGTCTTCTCTCTCTCTCTCTCTCTCTCTCTCTCTCTCTCTCTCTCTCTCTCTCTCCATATATATATATATATATATATATATATATATATATATATATATATATGTACACACACATACATATATACATACATACACACTTACATATCCATATATATACATAAACATATATATATATATATATATATATGCATATTCCCTTCAGCTACCCTAATACTGAGGTCTCATGAATCATACACATCATCTTTCCATGTAGGAATGTAAACAAAACAGTTCAAATTTAGTAAGTCTCTTGCAATTTCTTTTTCTTGTTCTTTTTCTTGATTACCTTTTCATGCTTCTCTTGATTCTTGTGTTTGAAAGTCAAATTTTTTATTCAGCTCTGGTCTTTTCACTGAGAAAGCTTGGAAGTCCTCTATTTTATTGAAAATCCATATTTTGCCTTGGAGCATGATACTCAGTTTTGCTGGGTAGGTGATTCTAGGTTTTAATCCTAGCTCCATTGACCTCTGGAATATCATATTCCAAGCCCTACAGTCCCTTAATGTAGAAGCTGCTAGATCTTGGGTTATTCTGATTGTGTTTCCACAATACTCAAATTGTTTCTTTCTGGCTCCTTACAGTATTTTCTCCTTGATCTGGGAGCTCTGGAATTTGGCGACAATATTCCTAGGAGATTTCTTTTTGGGATCTGTTTGAGGAGGCGATTGGTGGATTCTTTCAGTTTCTATTTTGCCCTGTGACTCTAGAATATCAGGGCAGTTCTCCTTGATAATTTCTTGAAAGATGATATCCAGGCTCTTTTTTTGATCATGGTTTTCAGGTAGTCCAATAATTTTTAAATTATCTCTCCTGGATCTACTTTCCAGGTCAGTGGTTTTTCCAATGAGATATTTCACATTGTCTTCCATTTTTTCATTCCTTTGGTTCTGTTTGATAATATCTTGATTTCTCATAAAGTCACTAGCTTCCACTTACTCCAATCTAATTTTTAAGGTAGTATTTTCTTCAGTGGTCTTTTGGACCTCCTTTTCCATTTGGCTAATTCTGCCTTTCAAGGCATTCTTCTCCTCATTGGCTTTTTGGAGCTCTTTTGCCATTTGAGTTAGTCTATTTTTAAGGTGTTGTTTTCCTCAGTATATTTTCAGCATTTTTTTGAGTCTCCTTTAGCAAGTCATTGACTTGTTTTTCATGGTTTTCTCGTGTCCTTCTCATTTATCTTCCCATTTTTTCCTCTACTTCTCTAACTTGCTTTTCCAAATCCTTTTTGAGCTCTTCCATGGCCGGAGACCAGTTCATGATTTTCTTGGAGGCTTTTGTTGTAGGCTCTTTGACTTTGTTGACTTCTTCTGGCTGTATGTTTTGGTCTTCTTTGTCACCAAAGAAAGATTCCAAAGTCAGACTGAATCTGGGTGTGTTTTCGCTGCCTGGCCATGTTCCCAGCCAACTTACTTGACCCTTGAGTTTTTCAGCGGGGTATGACTGCTTGTAGACTAAAGAGTTCTATGTTCCACGTTTGGGGGGGATGCGCCAGATCTGCCACACCAGCACTTCTCCTTCCCCAAGAACCCCCAACCCGGACTCGACTTAGATCTTCAGCAGGCTGTGCACTCCTGCTCTGATCCGCCACTTAATTCCTCCCACCAGGTGGGCCTGGGGCCAGAAGCAACTGCAGCTGTAGTTCTGTAGCTGCCCCACCTCTGCTGCCCCCGGGGTGGGTGGCTGAACTGTGAACTCTTTCCACTCCCTGCGGCTTTTCCCACTAACCTGCTCTGTTGTCTTTGGTGTTTGTGGGTTGAGAAGTCTGGTAACTGCTGCAGGTCACTGATTCAGGGTGCTAGGGCACGCTCTGCCCAGCTCCTTGTCTGGTTGGTCCACACGGCCCAAGCTGGGCTCTGCTCCACTCTGCTCCTCTCCCAGCTCTGTAGGGGATTGATCTTACCCAGAGACCATCCAGGCTGTCCTGGGCTAGAGCTCTGCTATTTTGTGGGTTCTGCAGTTCCAGTATGGGTTCAGAGCCATTTTTTATAGGTTTTTGGAGGGACTTGGTGGGGAGCTCATGCTAGTCCCTGCTTTCCAGCCGCCATCTTGGCTCCACCCCCCAAAAGGGGAGATTTTAACTGAGACTTGAATGAAGCCAGGAAGGGCAGATGAAGTGGGAGAGGGTTCCAGGCATGGGGGCAGCCAGAGAAAATGCCCAGAGCCCAGAGATGGAGTGTCTTGTTCCAGGAACTCCAAGGAGGCCATTGTCAGTGGATCAAAGAGCATAGGAGAGGGAGTAAAGTGGAGAAGAGGTGGGAAGGTCCGAATTGTGAACGTCTTTAAAATACAGACAAAGGGTTTAATATTGGATCCTAGAAGTAAAGGAAATCACCAGAATTTATCACATAAGGGGTGACATAATCAGATTTGATGGGCTGGAGAGGGAAGAAAACGGGGTCAAGGGAAACTAGGCCAAAGGCTATTTTAAAGGTCCCTATGTGAGATGACCCAGCCACCTAGTTACTCTTACACCTGTATCCTGTCTTAATTGTCTGAACCCTATATCAACTATGACAACTTCTCAATCAGAATCTTCTCAGTGACAAAAAGGTTTCAACAACGCAATATTTGATTTTTCTTAATGAAGAAATGTTCTAGCACCATATATCCCTACATCCCAGGGACATGCTAGAGTCAACTTGTACCAGAGCTGGTTGTTAAATATTCAGTATGAGCATTTACACCTCAGAATTGGCATCTACTACAAATTAGCATTTGGATCATTGTTTTGTTCATTTCTAAACTTAGGAAAGTGATGGAGAAAATGTGAATGATATAAATTAAAGGTATGTCTTGTGGGTTTTTCCAGAGAGCTGATTGCTAAACACTGACAAGCACATGCTTGTATGAATCCTGTTAGTAAAATGTATTCTTACTGTGAAATATCTTGTTCGCATAACCAATCAGAATAGAGGAAGCATTTTCTTGATTTTGCTATTTCTTCCGTATAAAAGAAACCCTATAGAAGAACCATAGTGACTTTGGGCTCAGAGATACTAATTGCCTCTATGCTACTCCTTTGCAGGTAAAGAAGCACTTGACTTGCTGGATTATCTTGAAGTTTTCTTTTTTAGGATCCTCAGTTTACCACATGGTCTCCTCGCAGAAATGTTGTCTGGAAAATTCTTGCTAATTGATAAAGACAGAGAGAGCTGATATTTTTTTCCAGTCCCTGGCAGCAGCTCAGTGTACTAAGAAGAGCCTTAGATTAGGAGTCAGAGGACCCAGCTGTTTAGTGTCTGTGTCACTTTGGACAAGTCCTTCCCCTTCTCTGGGACTATGTGTTCATTGTTGTTCAAGGATTTCTAATATTTCTTCCAGCTTCAAATCAATCATTCATTCAATCATCAAGCATTGATTATTTCCCTAGGGAAAAAGTGCCCTAGGGATACACTGACAGAAAATGAAATTACCTCCACTATAATTCTATGAAATGAACTAGGGATTTTTTCTTCTTGACACAGGGTGAACTGGCTGCTCTCATCAGATTCCCACTGTCTCAGAATTGGAAGGTCCCTTTCAAATGAGATGAAATTGGTAAAAGTGTTTCCTTAGCACAGTAGTCAGTACATGGCAGGCACTATATTAATGGTTCTTTCCTTCTGGATGTCATTTATATTCTTCTCCCATAGCAGTAATGACTAAGACTCAAAGTATTTCCCTAAAAACTTCACTATATTTTAGTTCAGAGCAAGGAAGTACTCAAAGGAAATGATTGTGTGCTATTGGTCTGTAACAATTTTAAAAATGCTTATGCTTAGAGATCACAACTCCACCCGGACTTTTTCAGGCTGTGATTCCTTCATCTTCTGAGGCAGGGTCTTGGTCTAGAACTCCCACCTATCCGTCTTCAGGCTCTTGTCCACAGACAACTGCAAATTCAGCTGCAGGTACTCTTTGTTCTGGTCATAGACTGGCCAGTGAATAAGGTCTGCACCATTTGGGTCCCTGGCAGGAAAAATTAAATATTTAGACCAGAAAGGGGCCACTCAAATGGCAATTTTAGCAAGCCACCATAAGCTCAGCCTGAGAGCCAAGAAGGGGCCTCAAGTTAGGGGTCTTCTGACCCCCATAGGGAGTCTTGTTCACTCAACCTTAAGCAGTTTGGTCTTCATCTTTCCTGTTGCCCCTTTCTATTGCACCCAAGGCGGAAGGTCCAAAGAGTGAAAGGATTCACATAGGGAATAAGTAGCCAAATCATGATTTGAACTTAGAACACTGGACTCCATTTCATTGGAGCAGCTATGTGGTGCAGTGGATAAAGCCACGCCTGGAGTCAGGAAGACCTGAGTTCAAATCCAGCCTCAGACACTTACTAGCTCTGCGACCCTGGACAAATCACTTAACCATGTTTACTTTTGTTTCCTCATCTGTAGAATGAGCTGGAGAAGGAAACGGCAAACCATTCTGGTATCTCTGCCAAGAAAACTCCAGATGAGGTCACAAAGAATCAAACACAACAACAATGGTCTCCAACTACAAGTCTCTTGCCACTACCACCTGTCCTAATGCTTCCCAAGGGGGAAGAGAAGTCACTGACACTCCAGGGTGGTGGTGAGGGCCAAGAGAATCACTGATCTTTCTTGTTTTCCTTTCAAGATGCCCATGTGTAGGGTGAGTCTGCCAGAGCAATGCCTCTCCCAACCTTGACCATGAACTTGGGAAGGGCTACAATGTCTACCAGACCTTGCTTGAAGGTTGTAATAACTTTTTTTTTACTGAACAAATTTCAATCAGAGAACTTCTATATAAGTGGGCAAACTTTATGTGCCCAGGAATAGACACTACCCCACAGGGAAAACATTGGGAACCAAAGGGGAAGCTTTCTCACCCATGATGGGCAAAGTTTGCCCAGTAGCTCATTATCCTGTGACTCAGGAGTTTTTCCTCTTCTGTTCCCTCTCCTAAAACTAGGAACAGAAAAAGAAAGATTTGGTTAAGGTCAAAATGTAGACCCAAAGACCTCCTTTCCTTTACTCACCAGCCCCTACCACCCAATCCTTCCTGCTCTGGCCACTGACCTTATCTTCCTCCAATAGGTTCCTGCATGTCATTCCCCTCCCAGGGCTTACCTTGGCCTATTCTGTCCGTCTCCATAACTGAGTCTCTTCCCAAAAAACAAAGTAGTGCAGCTGGACTGGAAATCAAGAAGATCTGAGTTCTAATGTAGCCTCAGACACTGACTGGATGAAACTGGGTAAGTCACTTAACCTCTGTCTGCCTTTGTTTCTTTGTTTGAAAAATGTTTGAAAAGTACCTGCACCCCAGAGTTGTTGGGAGGGATAAAAAAGGGAGAGAATACTTACAGATTGCTCTACAAAACTTATAAAAATGTTACATAAGTTCTAGATATCATTATTATATTATATACTCAGTATAATAATACATGATAGAGGTGAGGGCATTGTTGAGGTCACCAGGTCACTAACAT
This sequence comes from Trichosurus vulpecula, assembly GCF_011100635.1. Taxonomy (NCBI): domain Eukaryota; kingdom Metazoa; phylum Chordata; class Mammalia; order Diprotodontia; family Phalangeridae; genus Trichosurus; species Trichosurus vulpecula. The sequence goes on along the minus strand of NC_050575.1, from coordinate 378,607,155 downwards.
ATGGACATGTTTATTTTGCATTTGTGCCTCATCATCCCTTCTGGGAAGTAAATTCCAGGAAGGCTTACACTGTCTTATTTATCTTTGTGTCTTCCCCAGAGTAGAACAGAGGGCTCTGCATCTTGGATGTACTTCATCATGTAAACTGAATTGAAGAGAGTAGCTGATTCAGTCCCTTGATGCAGTTCACCTGAACAATCAAGGGTACTTCCAAGGCTGATACTTTAATCTCCAATCACTTAGTCAACCAGGTAACTATTAAGTGCCTCCTCTCTCCCTGGCACTGTGTCAAGGGTTGGAAATACAAATACGAAGAATAAAAAATGAAAACAAAAGCTCTTCTCAGGCAGCTGCGCCCCTCTTCAGTGCCCCCTAAGGGAACCTCGCAGGGTAGAAAGAACACTGGATTTGGGCTTAGACCTGCTAACTCTGTGATATTAGATAAGGCCATTCCTCTCTCTGAAGTTCAGTTTCCTCTTCTATAAAACAGACACAATCCCTCATTTCCCCATACCCTGACCCTCACAAGATATTTGGGAAGATCAAATAGCTGCTAGATGAGAAGTAGAATGAGTGCTGAACATGGAGACAAGAAAACAGGAGTTCAGATCCTACCTCAGACCCTTAATTAGCTCTGTGACTCTGGGATAGCCAAGTTACCTTTCTTAGCCTCAGTTTCTTGATCTGTGAAATGGCGATAGCACTAGCACCTACTTCACAGGGCTGTTTTGAGGATATCAAATAATAATGGCACACATAAAGCTCTTTGTAAGCCTTCAAGCAGCATGTAAATGCCACCTAGTTTTAGCTACTGTGATTATCATTATTCAATGAGTTGACTATGGGAAGGTGCTTTCTGGAAAGGTAAGGCATTATTGTATGTTTTGATGTCAGAGAGAGTCAGGTAGATGATGGAGATGGCAGGCTGGATCCCCAGGGCTTCTACCCCTTCTGCCCCCACTCTGAGTCACAGCTTCCTGCTCCATCCCATCTCCACTGCTTACGAGGTCTTCCAAAGACAAAACGCAGCTCATCACCATGGTCCACTTTCACAAAATCCGGTTTGACATCCTTAAGAATGCTTGGTCGGTGCTGAAATTCGTAAAAGTAGACTGGAGAGCTGGGACCTAGGCAAACATAAAGAAATCCCCATGGTTAGCGACACATTGTACACAGGGCAGGACCACGTGCCAATGGCTTCTGGCCTAATTCTCTCCTTTGGGGTGGGGGGTGATGGTAGCTGGCCATTAATAGGTAAGCTCCTAGAGGGCAGTCCCTTAACAATTACTGTCTGATTCATGATGGAAAATGCAATTGGCATCCAGAGAAAGAATCGTAGAGTCTGAATGCAGATTGAAGCATACTAGTTACTCTCTCCTTTTTTTTGTTTTTTCTTTCTTGTGGTTTTTTCCTTTGGTTCTAATTCTTCCTTACACCATGACTAACGTGGAAATAGGTTTAATATGATTGTACATGTATAGGCTGTATCAGATTGCACACCATTTTGGGGAGGGAGAAGTGGAGGGAGAGAAAATTTAGAACTCAAAATCTTATAGAAGCAAATATTGAAAACTAGCTAAGTAAATAAATAAAATAAAAACACCCAAGTACTGTCTGAGAACCATGCTGTAAGGCAGGACAAGTGTTGGGGCCTGAAGTAACAAGACCTAGGTTGGAATCCTGGCAATGCTGCTGGCTGACTACAAGACCTTAGGGCAATCCTTTTACTTTTCTGATGCTGATTTTTAAATTTCGAGGTGGAGATAATAATGTCTGGCCTATTTGCCCTACAGGAAGGGGAGGGGAAGAGAATAAGCATTTATTATTCAGTAGTTCGTCAGTCATATTTGACTCTGTGTTATTTCATTTGGGATTTTCTTTGCAAAAATTTTGGAGTGGCTTGCCATTTCCTTCTCCAGCTCATTTTACAGTTGAGGAAACTGAGGCAAAGAGGGTGAAGTGACTTATCCAGAGTCACATAGCTAGTAAGTGTCTGAGGCCAGTTTTAACTCAGGAAGAAGAGTCTTCCTGATTCCAGGCCCAGCACTCTATCCACTGTGCCACCTAGCTACCCTGTGAATAAGCATTTAGAGAGTGCCTACTTTGTGCCAGATGCTGTACCATGTGCTTTACAAATATTATCTCACTGCAGCCTTGCAACAACCCTGTGACAGAGGTGCTCGTATTATCGCCATTTTATAGTCGAGGAAACTGAGACTAACAGAGTTAAACGACTTGCTCAGGATCACACAGGTAGAAGGTGTCTGAGTCTGGATTTGAACTCAGGGCTTCATGACTCCAGGTCCATGCTACTGTGATGAGGTCGTTGTGAGCATCTAGGGGAAGAATGGATGTAAAAATTTTTATACCAATAAACACTCTAGCAGAGATTCTTGATTTATTTTTAGTTGAGCATTTTGATGACTCGATTTCAATGTAATTGGTTTTCTATTCTATGTATTTTATTTTGTACATTTAAAAACATTCCTCTAGAAATTTCCCTGTACTGCCAAAGGGGTCCATGATACATACCCACAAAACAGTTAAGCATTTCTGCTTATATTACTGTGGGTTACTATTATTTATTATATTATTATTGTCAGTTGTTGTTGAAGTAGAGAATAGTCACTGAGTTCACCCCTGCCTGGGGTAGGTGGGGACAGGAGGGAAGAAGAAGGAAGGTAAACAAGGGGGTTTGACCAGTCTGGAGTCTACAATAACAAAGGCAGAAGTAGGAGTCCCCTTCTGCATGAGTGTGTGGGTGAGGTACACATGTTGCCCCAGAGATTAGACATTCCTACACTGATTCTGAAAAGGGTCCATGCCATACTCACTGTGTTGATATTTGGCCACTTTGAGGGAAGGAATGACAATGATCATATCCCCCATCATTTCCTGGAATTGAGCCTGACATTCTCCAGGGTCCTCAATATCTCTCAAATATTCTTCCATCACTAAAGGCACAAACTCAGGAGGAAAACCCTATAGGAGACCCAGGAAGAGACAGAGTGACAGACAAATGAACATAACTGGCAGTGGATTGTTTGGGGATGTTTCTTGGTTGATTGTAAGGAATAAGCAAGGGAGGTAGGTGATGCAGTGGATAAAACACTTGCCCTAGAGTCAGGGGGACCTGAGTTCAAATCCAGCCTCTGACATGTATTAGCTCTGTGACCCTAGACAAGTCACTTAACCTTGTTTGCCTCAGTTGCTCATTTTTAAAATATGTTGGAGAAGGAAATGGCAAGCCACTTACTTGTACTGTTAATGTATTGTTAATGGAATGGGCAGATCTTTTCCACCTGCTTGGAGTGACATAGAAGCCTGAATCACATGAGTCTGGGTCACATGAAGCCCCTGGTGGGAGGAGCTTGCCAAATGTGTGGGGCAGGAAGAGAGTGGGTGAGACAGAGCAATCAGAGCTGGGAGGAAGTTGGTGTGAGGTGGAGCTTGGAGAGAGAGGGGAGGCAAAGACAGAGCCTCGAGCTCCGGTCAGAGAGGGAGTGATTTTGCTTAATGGAGTTCATTTATGGGAAGGCTTGGGGATGGCAGTGCCCCCCGCATCTATAATGTGTATAGATTTTTTTGTCACTAGGATGGATTGGGGTTTCTGGTGTTGGAATGAATGTCTTGGTTTTGTCTTCCATGAAGAGAGTCTGTTATATTTTGCGATTCAAACATGGGAATTCGCTGGAATATTCATAGCAGCAGCTGTGGGTATCACATTGATGTTACACCACTCCATTATCTTTGCCACGAAAACTCCCCAAAGTCGTCACAAACAGTCAGACATGACTCATCAACTAACCAACTACAAGGAATAGGCCCACCCAAATTTGCCTGCTATTCATAGGTGCTGGGTCTCATTAGATCCCTTTGCCATGTTCCCACCAGGGTCTGCTCTTTCTGGGTTAAATTCCTCAAGAAGATACTAGATGACTAGTTATTGGGCCTGGGGCAGAAGGGATGTGGGGCTCAAGGAAAGGACAGAACTACATGGGGTCTCCAGGGTCCCTTCCCCCTCTGTGACCATGAAAGAAGAAAGTCAGAAGGTGGAAGGACCTTCATTGGCTCCCCCCAAGACTATTTCAATGGCATCCTGATTGGTCCCTGTGCCTCAGACCTTTCCCTACTCCAATCTGTTCTCCACTCATCTTCTAAAGTGATTTTCTTTTTCTTTTCTTTTTATCTTTTAAAAGTGCTTTAATCAAAAATCTGGTTGGGTAAATCAGTAAGCATTGCAAACTTTTAAAGACTTTCAGGAAAGTCAACGAGGACCTAAACGGAAAGAAAGCAGCTGCCATTGCAAATTCTTTGGTTATTGGGACAGTGCCAGCTGCTCTGGGAAGCACGGCCTACCTGCCTCAGCCAAGGCTCCCACCCCAGCCTCCTTCCCACAAGTCTGAGGGGGATGTGTGGAAAATAAACTCCTAGCATCCCCCAGAGCACAAAATGTCCCCAAGTCAGAGCTTCTTTCAGGTATGGGTTCTTTTTGTTACAGCCAATGTGTACAATTTGAATGCAACCTTGAAGTAAAACAGGAAGTCCTTTGTAATCAGTTCCAGGACACTAACTCCCCAAGCCCCACATGAAGAGGACAAGCAGGGCTTGTTTTCAAAACAGCCATTTCCTGTTGGCCAGCCCCTGGGGGATGCTTGTGAGGCTCACCAAGCTCCCACTAAGGAGCTCTGGCCTGAAAGGGCACTCACCTTTGCTGGAACCACCTCAGCCTGGGAAAACTGTGGGCATGCATTTATGGGAACCAGCAGACTACCATTTCTTGGGGTGTGGAGGGCCCAGCTAAGATGTTCCAGACGACATGGTGGGTTCTCTTTTCCCTTCATCTGAACTACTGAGTCTAGCAATTTGAGACTGTTACCTCTAGATTTACTTTAGGGGATCACAGATGAGGTTCAGGAGGATAATATCATAAAGGAACCTGATTTTATCAAGTCACCACAACAATGCAGTTCCTCCAACTCAGTGGCCTGAGTCTCTTCTGGTTCCACATAATGTGGGATCCTGTGTCTCCTGTGTTTTAACATAAATGGCCTTAGTCATTACGAGGTTCAATGTGACAAGTTTGGTTTTCCTTGGGCAGGGCTGCAAGAGTCACCCAGCAGCCATTTCAGAAGGGGGGTACAGGTCTCTGAGCATACACAGCTGCCTACACTAATGCTTTCAATAAATAGCCGGACTGCAAACAAATATCAGACAATTATCTCAGTAGAATAAATTAAAATATTGCATTTCTATCTGCATGTTTTGCTTCTTTTTTAATTACTTGGAATGTTTTTGTGTTTGTTTTTTTAGATAAAGAGATATCCATTAAGAGGTGGCTGCTGCAAACTGGCCTTCACCTCCCACTCCTCAGACTTCAACAGCTCCTTTATGGCTACCGTCATGGGACCCACACCCCCAGGGACCGGAGCGATATAGCTGGCTTTCTTCTTGACTTCTTCAAAATCCACATCTCCCACTAATTTGGGCTTGGTAGTGATGGGATCGTGAACCTGATTTATCCCCACACTGATGACAGCAGCTCCTTTCTTGATCATATCTGTTGTGATTAGATTAGGGATGGCTGCAGCAGATATCACAATATCCACAAGAATTGTGTGCTTCTTCAGCTGCTCCTTGGGAGTGTAATGGTGAGATATCATCACAGTGGCATCCTCTCCAGGATGTTCATGCCTGCCATCTGTATACAGCAGCATTGCAGTGGGCACGCCGACATTCTTGGACCTGACGTCACAACCACGTTCTTCACCAGCGTGGGAATGCCACTCTGCTTAATGATCTCCTACACAACCCAGGGTGTTACAGGGAGCACGGAGTACTGGTCCAGGTACATACGCCCCATGTTGATCACATGAAAGCCATCCACATCCTTATCTGGTGCCACAGCATTGCACACCTTTCTCTCATCGATGTTCAGGAAGAGGGAGCTGAACCAGGAGGCCATTCACATTGTCATCATCATTGAGCTTGCCAATTAAATCCAGCAGCTCTTCCTCTGGAATGGAGGAGGGTTTCAAAATTGTTTCACTGCTGATTCCCACAACCGCTGCAGACTTGGTCTTGTTCAAGACTTAGGAGTGACTTGTAGGGTTTTCTCCCACCAGAACGACACTCACGTGGCGCCCTTTGTTACCCAAGGTGACACACTGCTCCACTTCCTGCTGGGCCTCCTTGCCTGACCTGCTGGGCAGCTTCTCTCCAGAAATCACAATGGCTTCATTTCTGGCCACAGTGAAGTGCAGTGGGTGGCAGGTGCCCAGTGCCAGCTGCGGGCGTGCGGCCTGAGAAGGGTCTAGAGCTATTTTCTAAGCACAGATCTGACCATTTTACTCCCCTGCCTCAACTAAGTCAATTCTAGAGGATTCCCATTACCTCTAGGCTTAAATATAAACTCCTCTCTTTCGTATTTAGAGCTTTGAACAACATGGCTCCATCCAGTCTTCTATATTGTTACCCTCCTCACACTCTGTGGCCCAGGTGCCAATCTCCTTGCTCCTCACACTTCCCATTCCGTCTCTCATCTCTGTGCCTTTGCATTGGCAAGACTCAGCTCAAATAGACCCTTCTATAGAACATCTTTCTATAGAAAAGCTGCTAGTGCCTTACCCCTCCCCCAAAATTTCTTTCGTGTATATTTTCCATTTGTCTCTGGATGGGCAGCTTATCTCCCTATAGAATACAAGATTACTGAGGGCATGGCCTCTTTCACTTTGTTCCTCTGCCTAACCCAGTGCCTGCTATATGGTGGGTACTTATGAAAAAAAAGTTTGATTAACTGGTATCTCACCAAATACTTGCGTAGCAATATTGATGGGATACTTTCTTTATCCATTTTTTCCTTAAATCCAGGAATGTTTATTCCCTGTGTAGAGAAAAATGGTGCACTGTGAATAATCTTTAGAACTTTATGAAATTTATGCATTTTTCAAAAACAAATCTCATCCAAGGAAATCATTTAGGTAGAACTAGTGCCATAGATTTGTTTAGGATTTACTGAATAATGCCCAATACAAACTGAACAATTCTCAAGATATTTTGCCAAATGGCCAGCAAAATGGCTGGTAATGCCCAATACATAATAAACAGTGGTCATGGTTGCTTCATAATGACTAGTGGCTTTAGACAATGACTGATGCTTACTATAACACATTATGCTAGAAATGATGCAGGCAGAATTTAGTTTTTCTGACTAGCATAAATAGACCAACTTTATATGCCTGTGCTTAAGAAGGCAGCTGACAAATGGTTGTTAATATCATGTCATATTTAAAATTAATTTTGGCCCAATGGCCTTTAGATATGATGACCTGAAGCCCATTGGACAGAGGCCTGGTCTCACATCAGGAAGCCCAGGTTCTAGTCCAAGCTGTGATGTGTTTAATTAATTTCCTTAATGGGAGTCTCAGTTCTCCACAAAATGGGGAGAAACAGGTTAGTGTGATAAACATCACAGCAGGTACTATGAAGGCAGTTTTTTGTAAACAATAAAATGCTCTGTTAATTTCAGCTGGTATTATTCACCATTTAAAATATAGAGACTTGGGGCAGCTAGGTGACAAAGTGTATAGAGCCCACAGCATGGAGCCAGGACGACCTGAGTTCAAATTTGTCCTCAGACGCTCACTAGCTCTGTGACCCTGGGCAAGTAACTTAACCCTGATTGCCTCCAAATATTAAAAATTTTCACAAATTAAAAAACAAAAACAAAATAAAAAGACTTGTAGAGAATATTTTAATCAAAGGGGAATTAACCTGGCATGGGCTTCTCTTCCAATACTTCTAAACAGATTTGCAAATGACATGAGTCATCCATAGAGAAAATAACTAAAGGTTGAATCATTTCTGATTCTTCCATTGGAAGCCTGCTCAGGGTAACTTTTCTGATTTTAGAAAAGACAAATTTACAGATGACATGAAGTCAGGAGGGCTGGCTAACATATGGATCATGGAGTCAAGATCCAAAAAAAGGACCAGACAGGCTAGATTATCGGACTGACCAGAGCCACTGTGATCAAATTTAGTGGGGACAAGGTCTTACACTTGGAATTTCTTTACAATCTCAACTTGAGGGAGACATGGCTACATGACAATTTATCTGAAAAAGATCTAGGGATTTTATTGAACCACAAGCCCATAAGGAGAAAAGAGGGTAATATGACAACCTAAAAAGGCAATGTGTTATTGAGTATGTTGAGAGGCACAGCTTCCCAGATTAAGGAGATGATAGTCCTCTTGTACTCAGCCCGTGGGGAGGCTACAGTTATCCCTTCCACTTTGTGATTTTCCTTATAGTGATTTAAAAATATTGCGGGTAGGCATAAGAAGTTAAGTGGGAATATTGGGGAGTTTTGTGGAAGACAAACATGACAGTCTAAGGACAACAAATGACACAGAACAATTTTAGAAACTCAGAAATACATAAAATATATGTATAGTATTTTATAATGTCAACATATATTAGCCTTTAGTACCATAATAATTCAATATTCTTCTCTGGTATGAAGGGCAGGTACCCCCAAAATTTTACCCAGCTTTTCAAGATTGTGAGGGTTCTCCACCCCTAATGTGCCATGATGTGGAAGAAATAACTGTATATCTGCAATCTTTTGTTCAGTTCTGGGCATCACATTTGAGACAGAAAATAGAGAACCTCAGAAGGTGGTCATGGTCTTGCTTTGTTGGTCAAAGAAAAAATTTAGGGTAGGGGCAGACGTGATAGTTGTCTTTAACTGTCTGGTGAATGGTCAACAGGAAGAAGCATTTAACTGGTGACATTTGCCCTAAGGGCAGATCTGGGAAGAACAGGTAGAAGTTGAAATAGAAGTAAATTTCCACTTCATGTCGTGATGCCCTGTCCAATCATGCGAGCTGCCTAAAAATGGAAGGAGCTATCTTTGAAGGCAGTAGGTTTGCCCTCCTTGGAGGTCTTCAAGCAGGGGCTTGGATTACCATTTGTCCAGTAAGTTATAGAAAGTATTCTTCTACTCTGGCTTAGACTTCTTTGCCACCATGATCCTGACCAACTTGGAAAGTCTGTGATTCTTTAGAGAAACATAAACTGTCGAGAGCTGGCTCAGAATAGAACATGCTAGAATCTTACCACAGGAAGAACCCAGCCAAATTCATGGTTATTGACACCGATAATGGAAGGGACATGGTGGAATTCTCCTGCAGCCAGCAACTCTTCAGGATGTTTGGGGAGGAAATGCCCATCAACTACACCAGGGATTATCTCGAATTGCTAAAGAAAGAAGCAGAAAAAAAGAAAAGGTAAGTCTGTGTCCACAATCTCCCTTCCATGTACCACTTTCTCATCATTTTCACTGTTACCATCCTGTTTCAGACACTTTTTATTACTTACCTGGACTCTTTATTTTTTGTAGGCAATCAAGATTTAATGACTTGCCCAGGGTCACACAGCTAGTAAGTGTCTGAAGTTGGATTTGAACCCTGGCCTTCCTGACTCCAGGGCCGGTGCTCTATCCATTGTACCACCTAGCTCTCCCTTCTTATCTGGACTTTTGCAACAGTCTCCAAACTGGCCTTTCTGTCTCCCCCTCTAATTTATCACATACATACACATACGTGCATACACACACACACACACACACACACACACACACACACACACTCTTTCCTCTTCTCAGAAGTGCTCATGACACTTCCCTGCATTAAAAAAATCCCATGGCTCCTCATTACTTCTCCCCCCTCCCCCCCAAAAAAATCCTCCAACCCTTCAATCTGGCATTAAGAACCTTCTCTTCTACTTTTCCAATCTTATCTCATACTGTCTGGACTCTGACCTGTGCTAAGTACATCACTTATAATGGATTTCCAAATCTCCAGTGAAAGTCAACCACTTTTTTCTACCTTTCTGCCTTGGCTCACTTCATTCTACATGAACAGAATGACCTTTCCCCCACTGCTTCCTGTTGAAATTCTTACCTTTCTTCCGCTTCACTTTAACTGCCAAGATGTCCACAAAAACTTCTCTGATATGGCCATAAAGACCCTTCCCTTCTTCAGAGTTCCCACTGCAAGTGCTTGTGATGCCCCCTGTGGACTTAGGTTCTGTTACCTGAGTATGGCATAAAGCCCTCTGCCCTAAGGAGGGGAGTTCCATCATGGACCCATCCCTTATCCAGATTTTGTGTCCCTCATGCCAGACACAGAAGCTGCTCCAGAAATGCTTCTGGCATAAAGAACAGGAGAGACTTGGCCTCAAAGTCAATAGATCTGGATTCTATTCCTGGCTCAGCCAATAAACGACTTTGTAACTTGAGGCAAATTACATCTCTCTGGTTTCAATTTCCTCCCCTATGAAATGAGTGCATTGGACTAGATTATTGTCAAGATCTTTTCCCTTCAAGCTTCCTAAAAGGGGGCATTGGAATTGGGCTTTCATAGATGGAGAAGAATTCAATGGACAAAGGGGGACTATGAGGGGCAGCAGGTATGGGGGAGGAAGGAAGACTGGATTGAAAAGTGGGAGACACCTGGGCTTGAATCCCAGGTCTGATGTTTATTGACTGTGATGCTGCAGAAGTGGGTAAGTCACCACCTCTAGGCTTGCCAGAGCTTTGTTGTTGTTCAGTTGTGTCTGACTCTTCATGACCCCATAGACCATAGCACCCCAATGCTACCCATGGGGTTTTCTTGCCAAAGATAATGGAGTGGTTTGCCATTTACTTCTTCAGTATATTAAGGCAAGCATAGGTTAAGTGACTTGCCCAGGGTCACACAGCTAGTAGGTATCTCTGGCTAGATATGAAATCAGGTTTTCATGACTCCAGGCCCAGTTTCTATCCACTGAGACCTCCTCAGAGGTTTCCCCATCTATAAAATGGGAATAATGATTCTTATGCTCCTTACCTCAGGGATTGTTACGAGAAAGGCCCTTTATAAACCAGTATGATGATAAGAAGGGAAGACTTTGTAGACATAAGACAAAGCCTGAGCGAAGACACAGAAGTAAGAGAATATAGGGAACATTTAGAAGACTGGGGGCAGACAAGTTTGGCTGGAGTACAGAGTGCATGACTTATGAGATAAGTCAAGAAAGGAATAGAGGCCCTAAAGTGTTCAGTCTCTGAACTCTGGGCTTGGGTTTGAGTGAAAGTCAGGAATCCTTTCTTTTCCCATCTCCTTGGCATCTGCATGGCCAAAATGAAATTCAACCTCACAGGTGCTTTGGCGAAAGATGTTCATAAGATTGTAGATTTCGACCTGGGAGGTACTTCTTTTGAGGGTCATAAGTCGTCATTTATTGTTTAAGTTGAAGAAGAGGTTTTGAAAGGGGTGGGGTGGGGGGCCTAGGGGAGAGGTGACAAGGGAGGAGACAGGGACATGAGAGCCTCTCATCTGTGTCTGCTCTAGATAGGGTTGATTCTGATTTCTGAGTGTTGGTCCAGGGCACACAACGAAGCCCCTGATGATAAGATGAGGTTCCAGGGGTACAGGTTTAGGAAAACATTGGGGGTGGCCAGAGTTCCACATCCAGCCAGAGGTGGGGGCTTGGATTCTCCTTGGATCAGCAGCACTGCTTCTTTTCAGGAATTGAAGCAGAGTGATAAGTTTTTATTTCAGCTCTTATAAAACATTCTTGTAAAGTCTTTGTGCTAGAGAATTCTTTCATCACCTCTCTAACTTCTTGTACTTTGCTTCTAGTTTCTTTGAATATGCCTCCACCTTGTAAGCTGGCTGCTCTAGAGTTGCTACTTGTTCCTCAATTAAAGTGATCTGATCAAGATAAGGCTGAAGTGCTGCAGGTTTCTGGTTTATGTCCTTTAGGTTTCTATTTATGTTTACTGCAATATCTTTCATTTCTAGATACTTCAGGCTAGAGAATTTGTTCATATTTTCCAGAAGTTTATAGTCTTTACTGGTGGTCAGCTTGCCTGACAGGTATGTGGCCATTTTGGAGAACATGTCCTGGCACAGCCCCATGATGTCTGCCTTGCCTGGCTCCATGGCCTCCTCGGCTTTCTCCACCATGGCTGTTTAGGCCAGGGAAGGGAGGAAGGAGAAAGGATGAAGGGAGAGATGGTGATGGGGGAGGATGGGGAGGGGAAGTGTAGAGAAGCGGAAGGGAAGGGAGGGGAGGGACGGGGAGAAGGAAACTGAAAGGTACTTTAGAAGAACATCTGGTCCAACCCCCCTCATTTTCTGTATGAGGAAACTGTTGTCAGATCAGGATGAAAAACATAATAGCTTTCATAATGAAGGAAGGAAAGTCAACGTGATCAATGGAGAGAGGAATTAGACGAAGGGGCAGCTGGGTGGCACAGTATGCAGAGTGCTGGGCCTGGAGTCAGAAAGACTCACCTTCTTAAGTTCAAATCTGGCCTCAGACACTTGTGAGATCCTGGGCAAGACCCTGTTTGCCTCAGTTTCTTAATGAGCTGGAGAAAGAAAAGGCAAACCACTCCAGTATCCTCACTAAGAAAACCCTAAGTGGGGTCACCGAGAGTTGCACAAGACTGAACAATTAAAAGCAATTAGATCTGGTTTAACATTTAATCTGGCACTAACTCTTAGTACTGAGTACAGGTAGAAAACTCCAATTCTTTGAGGAAGCAACATGATGCAACATAAAGCTTGGTTCTGAAGGCCTGGGATCAAGTATCCATCTTGATACTTGTGAACTAAGTGACATTTGGCACAATCAATCCTCCTGGGACTCACTTTCCTCCTTTTTAAAATATCCAGTTAATCAACAAACTATTCCAGGCTCTGGGGATACAAATATAAAAGCAAATAGCTCCCTGCCCTCTAGTTACTTCCATTCAATGGTTCTAATTTCCAAGTCTGTAATTTGGGAATGACATCGTAATTGTACCACCAATGGTACATAATTTTTGCAAAATTATTGAAATGAGATAATGTATAAACTGTGTTTTTTTTTTATGCTTCTAAATAAATCTTTTTTTTTCCTTTATTTATTTTTAGTTTACCACACACAGTTCTACATAGTTTTGAGTTCCAGTTTTTCTCCCCTCCCTCCCCCCTCCCTCCCCAAGACGGCATGAAGTCTCATATAACTGTCATGTATAACTTCGCATTGAATTAATTTATGCTCTAGTCAAGTCGTGGAGAAGAATTTTGACCAATGGAATGAATCATGAGAAAGAAGAAACAGAACAAAAAAAAAAAAACAAAAAAAAAAACAAACAAAAAAAAAACCCAAAAACAAAAACAAAAGAGAAGCAGAAAAGGCGAGCATGTAGTGTGCCTCAGTCTGTATTCAAACTTCGCAGTTCTTTCTCTGAATGAAGATAGCATTCTCCATCGTGAGTCCCCTGGAGTTGTCCTTGCCCCTTTAGGTTGCTGAGAGAAGCTCAGTATGTCAGGGTTGGTCCTCACGGAATCCACATATCTGTGGCTGTGCACAACGTTCTCCTGGCTCTGCTCCGCTCACTCAGCATTATGTCGTGTAGGTTTTTCCAGGTTGTTATGAAGTCTGCATCATCCCCATTTCTTATGGCACAATAGTATTCCATCACCTTCATATACCACAGCTTGTTCAGCCATTCCCCAATTGATGGGCATCCCTTTGCTTTCCAATTCTTGGCTACCACAAAGAGAGCTGCTATAAATATTCTTGTACATATGGGTCCTTTTCCCGCTTGCGTGATTCCTTTGGGATACAACCCTAGAAGTGGTATTACTGGGTCAAAGGGTATGAACATTTCTATAGCCCTTTGGGCATAGTTCCACACCGCCCTCCAAAATGGCTGGATCAGCTCACAACTCCACCAGCAATGCAACAATGTTCCAATTTCCCCACATCCTTTCCAGCATTTATCATTCTCCTGATTTGTTATTTTAGCCAATCTGACAGGAGAGATGTGGTATCTAAGAGTTGTTTTGATTTGCATTTCTCTAATCAGCAGCGATCCAGAGCATTTTTCCATATGCCTGTAGATAGCTTTAATTTCTTCCTCTGAAAACTGCCTGTTCATATCCTTTGACCATTTCTCAATTGGGGAATGGCTTGTATTCCTATATATTTGGCTTAGCTCCCTGTATATTTTAGAAATGAGGCCTTTATCAGAGATACTAGTTGCAAAGATTTTCTCCCAATTTTCTGCTTCCCTCCTAATTCTTGTTGCATTGGCTTTTTTTTGTACAAAAACATTTCAATTTGACATAATCAAAATTATCCATTTTGCATTTTGTAATGCTCTCTATCTCTTGTTGGGTCATGAATTCTTTACTTTTCCACAAATCTGATAAGTAAACTATTCCTTGCTTTCCCAAATTACTTAGAGTATCAACTTTTACTCCTAAATCATGAACCCATTTTGACTTTATTTTGGTATATGGTGTAAGATATTGGTCTATGCCCAGTTTTTGCCCTACCATTTTCCAATTTTCCCAACAGTTTTTGTGAAATAGTGAATTATTAGCCCAGAAACTGGCCTCTTTGGGTTTATCAAAGAGTAGATTGCTAAACTTGTTGATTTCACCTACTTGTGTACCTATCCTATTCCACTGATCCACACCCCTGTTTCTTAACCAGTACCAGGCAGTTTTGATGACTGCTGCTGTGTAGTACAGTTTAATATCTGGTGTGGCTAAACCACCATCCCTAGCATGTCTTTTCATTAATATCCTAGATACTATAAACTGTGTTTTTAATGAAAGGAATATATAGATGAGAGCTATCAATCCCAGGGGATAGAGAGGACCTTCCCACAACTGTGATTCATTCTTCCAAAGATCCATAGGGTGTTAGATCTGGAAGGTGAAAAGAACAGAATAGTTGAGCTGGAAGGGACCACCACCACCACCACGACACTATGATGGTGTAGTCATTGTCACCACCACCACCACCATTGTCATCATCATCATCATCATCATCATCATCATCATCATCACGTTTATTTAGTGCCAGGTACTGCCCTAATAAGCACTTTACCATTATTATCGCTGATCCTCACAAGAACTCTGGGACGTAGGTGTCATTATTATGCCCATTTTGTGAGTAAGGAAAGTGAGGCAAACAGGTTACATGACAGCTAGTGTCTGAGGCTGGATCTGAACTCAGGTCAGTTTTTCCCAGCACTCTAACCACTGCACCACCTAGATGAACTCTCCATACCTTAACTTACAGAATGTTACTGAAGGAAAAAATCTTGTAAGGAAGAATGTCAGAAGTTTAAGGAAACTTGGAGCATATAATGTTGGAACCCAGAATGTTACAATCAGATCACAGTGGATCCTTCCAGCTCTAAAGCTATGATTCTAATAACAGAGAATGTTTGAGTGGGAAGAGTTGCAAGACTAGGGAACGAAAAACTTAGAACCTTAGAACCTGATATGTTTAGAGCACAGAATGATGGAAAGATTCTTAGGACAAAGCATGTCCAGAGTGGAAGGGATGGAACCTTGGCACAAAAATGTTTAAAACACAGAATGATTGGAGGTAGAAGAGATCTAACAACAACTGATCTAGAAGACACCTTCAGGCATAAAATATTGGAGGTGGACATATCCTGGAAGATCATCTAGTTTAAGACCCTCATGTTAGTAAGGGGAAAGCGAGGCTGAAAGAGGGACATTCCCAAGATCTTCACCTCAATCACACCTAATGAAGACTGGGTTTCCAGCCATGTACTAAGCTGTTTTTGCAGCTCTTTTTGGGACTGGAACCCTTGCTTCTCAGCTTACGTACCTTGCTAATGGCCAGGATCTGATCCTCAGATTTGCTTCTAAGGCACTGAACCATGAAGGCAGAATCGTGTCTATCACAAGCAGACAGATTGGCAATGACCTGAAAAGAGGCACCCACAAAGAGTTAATATTCTCATAGAGGAACCCCTGGTGTGTATCACAATAGCAGGGTCCTTTCATGTTTATCAGTAAGCTAGCAAAGGATCATTTCTATAGGTGATGATACAGTAATGGTGAAAAGGAGATCAAGTTGGAACCTGTCTGACCTCCTAAGGGGCTGAGTCCCCCAACCATAAGCCTGCTCTGTACAGGGCTCAGTGCCAGCCAATGGGGATGAATATGGGCAGAGGCAGGTCACAAAGACACAATTGTTGCTCCCAAGAGTTTACCATTAACTCAGAGAAAAGACCTAAATATCCTTATAGGACACATGATGGGGTCTGATATGTTGAAAGAACCCTGACATTGGTTCAGAGAGCTCAGTTCTAGTCCCAGCTCAGTGACCTTGGACCAGTCACAGAATGATAGAACCATAGAGTTAGAAGGGGCCTCACAGATCATTCCATCTCAGCTATACCTGGGCCCCCTCAGGGAATGCTTCTTGCTGTTCTGGGGGTGTCAGAAAAGAGAATTTGGAGCTAGAAGAGAATTTACAAAACATCTAATCAAATCCACTTTTACAGAGGAAGAAACTGGGACCACAGGCACAGGAAGAAGAAGAGCCAGGAACTGAATACTTCCTGTCTGTGCCTCTGTATCCTTCTCTGTAAAATGAGGCTGTTGGACTGGATTATTTCTATGATAACTGTCAGCTTGAACATTCAATGGCATTCTAGTGTACATTCTCATAGCCCAGATGAGCCAGAAGATCAATGGGACATCAGGCTATGGGGTTAGGAAGCCCCTGCAAACTCCCGGGGTTGGAGAGCTACCAGGCCAGAAGATCTTTGCCTTTCAGCCCCCTGATGGATTTTATGTTTGTCCTATGAGGGGCAGCCATGCTAAGCTGTCAGAGGTCCCCTGGCAAAGACAGGAGAGAGCAGGTCTGCAGCTGCAGATAGTCACAAAGACCACCTGGGAAGGCACAGAGAGGCTCTGAGCAGCATGGGGAAGAGATGCACCTAAGTGGTGAAACTGGGGATCCATTTGGGCCTTGAATTATTTCATCATTACTCTGTATATTTCTTTTGATCTTACTCAAAGCTGTTAGTAATCTTTTAAGGAAGAATAAATGGGATTGCAAAGATCAAAGAACAAGGAACTTACATTCACAATTGTTTCTGAGCTGGAAGAAATGATGGCAGGCATGGTGGCCACACCACTCTGCATGATTGCTCTGTGGAACAAACCTTTGGACATGGGGGACAGAACCTGGGGGAGCAAAGCACAGCAGAGGGGAGGAACAAGCAGTCATGGGGAAGCCCAGACCCTCCTGCCTAGCTCAATGCCCTACATGCAGTGGATTGTTTAATAAATATTCATTGCAGTGAATTGCATTAAATTGTATGTGGGCAAATAAAAACAAACTTCTTCCTCGCTGCGATTTAAGGACTTGGTATTGATCAGGTCAAAGAAGAGGAAGGCAACTTCCCTGAACGTATTTGAGTTCCATTTTACAGGTGCCCAAAACCAGAGTGGAAAAATTTGGCCCAAGCCATCCAGCTCCATCTAATAGCATGTATTATAGTGAGCTCTGTTGGTGTTGTATTTATTCTCTTCACATACTTATATAAATACTTAATAATTTCTCTTTTAGGACAGAAACTTGTGGAAAGTCAGGATTGCTTCATTCTTTGTATTTGCATCCTAGCTCCTGGCATGGTATTTAGCACATAGTAGGTGTTTAATAAATGTTTTCTGTTTGTTCATTATCTATAATGGCAACCACACTGGCCTACCCAGAATGGCTGCTAGTGAAGGTTCTTTTTCTGCTTTACTAAGGAAAGCAACTTAAAACGGTCAATGATCTTCTTTAATTACAAAGAAAAAATATAAAGAGAAATAAAGACCAACAGACAGGGCTCTGTTGCCTGAATGAAAGCTATACATTTACCACTGAATTGAGAGGGACTTTATATCCGAGGAGTGGGGGTGGGGTTTCTGAACATACAGCCCCTCAGAGTCATGACCAGGGAATCATATCTTTCTCATAAGCGAGCCCCCAAAGCAAAAGCTCACCTCTCACAATATGTTCTCTTTAAGATAATAGGCTCATACCCAAAGGCATCACAACCTGACTCAGTGCCTAATTAGCTTATTAACAAAAGGTATCTGCAAGTCTTCCTACAAGCAAGCTTCCCTTAATGGGTTCCACATGAAGGCTATTGATTGGCATGGAACATTACAGTATCTGACTCCTCCCCTCCCCCCATTAGACTGTAGGCTCCTTGAGGGAAATGCATCTCACCTAAATTTGATATGCCTTCCACCATCCATCATAATTTTCTGCACATAGTTGGCATGATACATCTTTGGAGTATTGTGTCATAGCACTGAGAAGCAATAGCCAATCCCATAGAAAGAGGGCTGGTCTTTTTTTTATTTTTATTTTATTTAATTTATTTAATATATTTAGTTTTCTGCATTGATTTTCACAAGAGTTTGAATTACGAATTTTCTCCCCATTTCTACCCTCCCGCCCACTCCAAGATAAAGTATATTCTGGTTGCCCTGTTCCCCAGTCAGCCCTCCCTTCTGTCATCCCACTCCCCTCCCATCCCCCTTTCCCTTCTTCTCTTGTAGGGCAAGATAAATTTCTATGCCCCATTGCCTGTGTATCTTATTTCCTAGTTGCGTGCAAAAATGTTTTTTTTTGTTTTTGAACATCTGTTTTTAAAACTTTGAGTTCCAAATTCTCTCCCCTCTTCCCTCCCCACCCACCCTCCCTAAGAAGGCAAGCAATTCAACATAGGCCACATGTGTATCATTATGTAAAACCCTTCCACAATACTCATGTTGTGAAAGATTGACTATGTTTTGCTCCTTCCTAAACTATCCGCCTTTGTTGAAATTGCTCCCTTGACCTTGTCCCTTTTCAAAAGTGTTTGTTTTTGATTACCTCCTCCCCCTGTCTGCCCTCCATTCTATTGTCCCCCCTTTTTTATCTTCATCCTCCTTCTTTCCTGTGGGGTAAGAAACCCAATTGAGTGTGTATGGTATTCCCTCCTCAGGTCAAATCTGATGAGAGCAAGATTTACTCATTCTTCCTCACCTGCCCACTCTTCCCTTCCTACAGAACCGCTTTTTCTTGCCACTTTTATGTGAGATAATTTGTCCCATTCTATCTCTCCCTTTCTACCTCTCTCAATATATTTCTCTGTCATCCCTTAATTTGATTGTTTTTTAGATATCATCCCTTCATATTCAACTCACCCTGTGCCCCCCCCTCTATGTATATATATATGTATATATATATATATGCCTACATATATACATACACAGACACACACACACAGACACACACACACAGACACACACACACATACATATATGTATACATATACACACATATATATGCATAGCATATCCCTTTCAGCTACTATGATACTGAGGTCTCATGAATCATACACATCATCTTTCCATGTAGGAATGTAAACAAAATAGTTCAACTTTAGTAAGTCCCTTATGATTTCTCTTTCTCGTTTACCTTTTCATGCTTCTCTTGATTCTTGTGTTTAAAAGTCAAATTTTGTCTTCAACTCTGGTCTTTTCACTGAAAAAGCTTGGAAGTCCTCTATTTTGTTGAAAATCCATATTTTGCCTTGGAGCATGATACTCAGTTTTTCTGGGTAGGTGATTCTTGGTTTTAATCCTAGCTCCATTGACCTCCAGAATATTGTATTTCAAGCGCTTTGATCCCTTAATGTAGAAGCTGCCAGATCCTGGGTTATTCTGATTGTGTGTCCACAATACTCAAATTGTTTCTTTCTGGCTCCTTACAGTATTTTCTCCTTGATCTGGGAGCTCTGGAATTTGGCGACAATATTCCTAGGAGTTTTCTTTTTGGGATCTTTTTGAGGAGGCAATCTGTGAATTCTTTCAATTTCTATTTTACCCTCTGGCTCTAGAATATCAGGGCAGTTATCCTTGATAATTTCTTGAAAGATGATATCTAGGCCCTTTTTTGATCATGGCTTTCAGGTAGTCCAATAGTTTTTAAATTATCTCTCCTGAATCTTTTTCCCAGGTCAATGATTTTTCCAATGAGATGTTTCACATTGTCTTCCATTTTTTCATTCCTTTGGTTCTGTTTTATACCATCTTGATTTCTCATAAAATCACTAGCTTCCACTTGCTCCAATCTAATTGTTTTAATAATTTATTTATTTAACATATTTGGTTTTCAGCATTGATTTTCACAAGAGTTTGAATTACAAATTTTCTCCCCATTTCTACCCTCCCCCCCACTCCAAGATGGCATATATTCTGGTTGCCCTGTTCCCCAGTCAGCCCTCCCCTTTATCACCCCCCTCCCCTCTCATCCCCTTTTCCCTTCCTTTCTTGTAGGGCAAGATAAATTTCTACGCCCCATTGCCTGTGTATCTTATTTTTTAGTTGCATGCAAAAACTTTTTTTGTTTTTGAACATCTGTTTTTAAAACTTTGAGTTCCAAATTCTCTCCCCTCTTCCCTTCCCACCCACCCTCCCTAAGAAGTTGAGCACTTCAACCTAGGCCACACATGTATCATTATGTATAACCCTTCCACAATACTCATGCTGTGAAAGGCTAACTACATTTTGCTCCTTCCCAACCCATCCCGCTTTATTGAATTTTCTCCCTTGACCCTGTCCCCTTTCCAAAGTGTTTGTTTTGATTACCTCCACCCCCATCTGCCCTCCCCTCCATCATCCCCCCCCTTTTATTTTTTTTTATCTTCCTCCCTCTTCTTCCCTGTGGGGTAAGATACCCAACTGAGTATGTATGGTATTCCCTCCTCAGGCCGAATCTGATGAGAGCAAGGTTCACTCATTCCCCCCTCACCTGCCCTCTCCCCTCCTCCCACAGAACTGCTTCCTCTTGCCACCTTTATGCGAGATAATCCACCCCATTCTATCTCTCCCTATCTCCCTCTCTCAGTATGTTGCTCTCTCATCCCTTAATTTCATTTTATTTCTTTTACATATCTTCCCTTCATCTTCAACTCACCCTGTGTCTGTTCTCTCTCTTTTACATATATATATATGTATATACATATATAAAAGTGCACATATATATATACCTACATACACATGCATACATATACACATAGATACATACATACACATTCACTTATATATATACATAAATATATATATATATGTATATATATATATGTTTATGTATATATATACATACATATATATATATATATGCATATTCCCTTCAACTACCCTAATAGTGAGGTCTCATGAATCATACACATCATCTTTCCATGTAGGAATGTAAACAAAACAGTTCAACTTTAGTAAGTCCCTTGCAATTTCCATTTCTTGATTACCTTTTCAGGCTTCTCTTGATTCTTGTGTTTGAAAGTCAAATTTTCTATTCAGTTCTGGTCTTTTCACTGAGAAAGCTTGAAAGTCCTCTATTTTATTGAAAGTCCATATTTTGCCTTGGAACATGATACTCAGTTTTGCTGGGTAGGTGATTCTAGGTTTTAATCCTAGCTCCATTGACCTCCGGAATATTGCATTCCAAGCCCTTCGATCTCTTAATGTAGAAGCTGCCAGATCTTGGGTTATTCTGATTGGGTTTCCACAATACTCAAATTGTTTCTTTCTGGCTGCTTGCAGTATTTTCTCCTTGATCTGGGAGCTCTGGAATTTGGCGACAATATTCCTAGGAGATTTCTTTTTGGGATCTATTTGAGGAGGTGATCGATGGATTCTTTCAATTTCTATTTTGCCCTGTGACTCTAGAATATCAGGGCAGTTATCCTTGATAATTTCTTGAAAGATGATATCTAGGCTCTTTTTTTGATCATGGCTTTCAGGTAGTCCAATAATTTTTAAATTATCTCTCCTGGATTTATTTTCTAGGTCATTGGTTTTTCCAAGGAGATATTTCACATTGTCTTCCATTTTTTCATTCCTTTGGTTCTGTTTTATAATATCTTGATTTCTCATAAAGTCACTAGCTTCCACTTGCTCCAATCTAATTTTTAAAGTAGTATTTTCTTCAGTGGTCTTTTGGACCTCCTTTTCCATTTGGCTAATTCTGCCTTTCAAGGCATTCTTCTCCTCATTGGCTTTTTGGAGCTCTTTTGCCATTTGAGTTAATCTGTTTTTTAAGGTGTTGTTTTCTTCAGTGTATTTTTCAGTATTTTTTTGGGTCTCCTTTAGCAAGTCTTTGACTTGTTTTTCGTGGTTTTCTCACATCCTTCTCATTTCTCTTCCCAGTTTTTCCTCTACTTCTCTAACTTGCTTTTCCAACTCCTTTTTGAGCTCTTCCATGGCCTGGAACCAGTTCCTGTTTTTCTTGGAGGTTTCTGTTGTAGGCTCTTTGATTTTATTAATTTCTTCTGTCTGTATGTTTTGGTCTTCTTTGTCAGCAAAGAAAGAATGCAAAGTCTGAGACTGAATCTCGGTGCGTTTTTGCTGCCTGGCCATAGTCCCAGCCAACTAACTTGACCCTTGAGTTTTTCAGTGGGGTACAACTGCTTGTAGATTACAGAGTTCTATGTTCCACGTTTGGGGGGAAGGTGCCAGCTCTGCCACCCCAGCACTGCTCCTTCCCCAGCCCACAACCCGAACTGGGCTTAGATATTCGGCAGGCTGTGCACCCCTGCTCTGATCCGCCACTTAATTCCTCCCACCAGGTGGGCCTGGAGCTGGAAGTAACAACAGCTGTAGCTGCCCCACCTCCACTGCCCCCGGGGCTGGAAGCTGAACCTCGAACTCCTTCCACTCCTGCAGCTTTTCCCACTAACCTTCTCCGCAGTCTTTGGTGTTGGTGGGTTGAGAAGTCTCGTAACTGCCGCAGCTCACTGAATCAGGGCGCTAGAGCCTCCTCCGCCTGGCTTCTGGTCTGGATGGTCCACGCCACTCATGCTGGGCTCTGCTCCACTCTTTTCCCAGCTCCCAGCTCCCAGCTCTGAGCTCCGTGTGGGATAGACCTCACCCAGAGACCATCCAGGCTGTCCTGGGCTGGAGCCCTACTTCCCTCTGCTGTTTTGTGGGTTCAGCCATTCTATAATTGGTTCAGAGCCATTTTTATAAGTTTTTGGAGGGTCTCCGTACGGAGCTCTCATTATTCCTTGCTTACCAGCTGCCATCTTGGCTCCGCCCCCCTCCAATCTAATTTTTAAGGTAGTATTTTCTTCCGTGGTCTTTTGGACCTCCTTTTCCATTTGGCTAGTTTTGCCTTTCAAGGCATTCTTCTCCTCATTAGCTTTTTGGAGCTCTTTTGCCATTTGAGTTAGTCTATTTTAAGGTGTTTTTTTCTTCAATATTTTTTCAGTATTTTTTGGGTCTCCTTTAACAAGTCATTGACTTGTTTTTCATGGTTTTCTTGCATCATTCTCCTTTCTCTTACCAATTTTTCCTCTACTCCTCCAACTTGCTTTTCCAAATCCTTTTTGAGCTCTTCCATGGCCTGAGACCAATTCATGTTTTACTTGGAGGATTTTGATGTAGGCTCTTTGACTTTGTTGACTTCTTCTGTCTGTATGTTTTGGTCTTCTTTGTCACCAAAGAAAGAATCCAAAGTCTGAGATAGAATCTGATTGCATTTTTGCTGCCTGGCCACGTTCCCAGCCAACTTAGTTGACCATTGAGTTTTTCAGCAGGGTATGACTGCTTGTGTAGAGTACTTTGTTCCAAGCTTGAGGGGATGCGCTGTTGATTTCAGAGCTATTTCTATACAGCCAGCTCTGCAACACCAGCACTCCTCCTTCCCCAAGAACCGCCAACCTGGACCCGATGCAAATCTTAAGCAGGCTCTTCACTCCTGCTGTGATCTGGCACTTAGTTCCCCCCCCAGGTGGGCCTGGGACTGGAAGCAACTGCAGCTGTAGTTCTGTAGCTGCACCTCCCCCTGCTGTCGCCAGGTGGTGGCCGAACTTCGAACTCTTTCCACTCTGTCCCCAGCAGCTTTTCCTACTAACCTTCTCTGTTGTCTTTGGTGTTTGTGGGTTAAGAAGTCTGGTACCTGCCACAGCTCAGTGATTCAGGGCACTAAGGCCTGTTCCGCCCAGTGCCCAGCTCCAGGTCTGGTTGGTCCTGCCACCACCCACACTGAGCTCCGCTCGCCTCTGCTCTGTGCACGATAGACCTCATCCAGCGACCATCCAGGCTGTCCCGGGCTGGATCCCTGCTTGCCTCTGCTATTTTGTGGGTTCTGCAGCTCTAGAATTTGTTCAGAGCCATTTTTATAGGTTTTTGGAGGAATCTGGGGGGGAGCTCACACAAGTCCCTGCTTTCCAGCCGCCATCTTGGCTCCACCCCCCAGTTGTCCCGAGGGCTGGTGTTAAAGTCAAGGTAGACCTGGGTTCATAACCCTGTGCTCTCATATACAATTTGGGAGGGCATCTCCAGTCATCCTGATCTATATCTTCACATTGGACCCAGATGTCTCTGGAGGACAGGGTGATGCTGGTGACTTTGCACAGCCCTGCCTCACTTAAGTCTAATTCACTTGCAAATCATGGCATCACCATCCTGATGTCATGGTCCTCCTCAAGAAAGGAGGACAAACCAGTACAACAGAACAGGATTCTTGTTTAGGTATAGTTTGGACTCATGGTCTCTGTGGACCCTTCCAATTCCGCAGTTCTATGACCTTGCCACTTCTAGGAGTTGCCAATGTGATGTTTTGAGCAAACAAATGATACGGCTCTCAGAACCTTCCCTGGGTTGTTTGCTTTCCACTGACTTCATGCCACGAATTGGCCCCAGGGCAGTGGGAGCCTGTTTCAATAGCTGTTCCAGGAGGTGGAACTGGATGTCCTTAAATGAATTCAGCTTAACCAGCTTCCTTGAAGCTGGAATGCAGATAGAACCACATTTGAATGGAAAGAGAAAAGGGCCCTTCCAGGAGACTTCAAGTACTATGATACAGTAAATGAATGAGCATTGGACTTAGAATGAGAATGACCTGAGTTCAAACCCTGACTCAGACACTTGGTGTGTTTGTTGTTCTTTGTCCTCAAAGGGGACCAAAATGATGTTACTATGTTGGAGTCAAGGTACAGCGTGTCTGTCTGTGGCTGAGCAGACCAACATGAGCTCAGAAGACTCTACACAGGTCAGGTACAAGTAGTTCATATGAACATTTGGAGTGCAGATGTCTCTAAATCTATGTATTTCACATTTCTTTTGACCTACTGCAATTCTGCTTAACTCACAGAGCACAACATCTTCTTTGATGTGGCATGCCATGCTGGGTGGTCATTTGCCAGTGTCCATCATGTCATGCAATTAGGTGGGGAATGTCTGAATTCTTAAGGTCTTTAAAAGCCAGATAAAGGGTTTAATATTTGATCCTAGAAATAAAGGGAATCACTAGAGTTTATCACATAAGGGGTGACATCATCAGATTTGAGTGGAGGATGGGCTGGAGTAGGAAGAAAACTGAGGCAATGGAAACTAGACCCCAGGCTATTTTATAGGTCCAGAAGAGGGGACCCAGCCCCTTAGCTACACTTACACTTGTATCCATCCTTAATTGTGTACTATGTGTCAATTTTTTCCTTTTTATTTTTAGTTTGCAACACATGGTTCTACATAATTTTGAGTTACCGATTTTCTTCCCTCCCACCCCTCCTCACTCCCCAAGACGGCATGGAATCCGCTATAACTTCCATGTATAACTTCGCATTGAATTAATTTACACACTCGTCAAGTTGTGGAGAAGAACCATGACCAATGGAATAAATCATGAGAAAGAAGAAACAGAACCACAAAAAAATCCAACAACCCAAAAACAAATACAAAAGAGAGAAAAAAGGAGGGGAGGGGGGAGAAAAAGGCAAGCATGAAGTGTGCCTCGATCTGCATTCACACTTCATAGTTTTTTCTCTGGATGTAGACAGCACTCTCCATCTTGAGTCCCGTGGAGCTGTCTCTGCACATTGTGTTGCTGAGAAGAGCAGTCTGTCAGTGTTAGTCCTCACAGAATCCATATATCTGTGGTTGTGTATAATGTTCTCCTGGCTCTGCTCGGCTCACTCAGCATTATGTCGTGTAGGTTTTTCCAGATTTTTATGAAGTCCATATCATCTCCATTTCTTATAGCACAATAGTATTCCATTACCTTCATATACCACAGCTTGTTCAGTCATTCCCAAATTGATGGGCATCCCTTTGATTTCCAGTTCTTGGCTATCACAAAAAGAGCCGCTATAAATATTTTTGTACATATGGGTCGTTTTCCCACTTGTGTGATCTCTTTGGGATACAACCCTAGAAGTGGTATTGTTGGGTCAAAGGGTATGAACATTTTTTAGCCCTTTGGGCATAGTTCCCAATTACTCTCCAAAATGGCTGGATCAGTTCACAACTCCACCAGCAATGTAACAATGTTCCAATTTTCCCACATCCTCTCCAGCATTTATCATTTTCCTGTTTTGTTATTTTAGCCAATCTGAGAGGAGAGAGATGGTATCTAAGAGTTGTTTTGATTGGCATTTCTCTAATCAGTAGTGATTTCGAGCATTTTTTCATATGCCTATAGATATCTTTAATTTCTTCCTCTGAAAACTGTCTGTTCATATCCTTTGAAAATTTCTCAACTGGGGAATGACTTGTATTCCTATATATTTGGTTCATTTCCCTGTATATTTTGGAAATGAGGCCTTTATCAGTGACACTAGTTGTAAAGATTTTCTCCCAATTTTCTGACTCCCTCCTAATCTTTGTTGCATTGGCTTTTTTTGTACAAAAACATTTCAATTTAACATAATCAAAATTATCCATTTTGCATTTTGTAATGCTTTCCATCTCTTGTTGGGTCTTGAATTCTTTTCTTTTTCATAAATCAGATAGGTAAACTATTCCTTGCTCTCCCAAATTGCTTATAGTTTCAGCCTTTATTCCTAAATCATGAACCCATTTTGACTTTATTTTGGTATATGGTGTAAGATGTTGGTCTATGCCCAGTTTCTGCCCTACCATTTTCCAATTTTCCCAGCAGTTTTTGTGAAAGAGTGAATGCTTAGCCCAGAAGCTGGCCTCTTTGGGTTTATCAAAGGGGATATTGCTATAGTCATTGACTTCTCCATCTTGTGTACCTATCCTATTCCACTGATCCACAACTCTGTTTCTTAGCCAGTACCAGGTAGTTTTGATGACTACTGCTCTATAGTACAGTTTAATATCTGGTTTGGCTAGGCCACCTTCTCTAGATCTTCTTTTCGTTAATACCCTAGATATTCTAGACCTCTTGCTCTTGCAGATGAATTTTGTTATTATTTTATCCAGCTCTGTAAAATAACTTTTTGGTAGTTCAATTTGTATGGCACTGAATAGACAGATTAATTTAGGTAAGATTGTCATTTTTATTATATTAGCTCAGCCTAACCATGAGCAATTGATGTTATTCCACTTATTTAGATCTGACTTTATTCGTGTGGAAAGTGTTTCATAGTTATGTTCGTATAGGCCCTGGTTTTGTCTTGGCAGATAAACTCCCAAATATTTTATAGTGTCTACAGTAACTTTGAATGGAATTTCTCTTTCTATCTCTTGGGCTTTGTTAGTAATGTATAGGAATGTTGACGATTTATGTGGGTTTATTTTATATCCTGCAATTTTGCTAAAGTTGTTTATTATTTCAAGTAGTTTTTTACTTGATTCTCTAGGATTTTCTAAGTAAATCATCATATCATCTGCAAAAAGTGATAATTTAGCTTCTTTTTTGCCTATTCTAATTCCTTCAATTTTTTTTCTCCTCTTATTGCTACAGCTAACGTTTCTAGTACCAAATTGAATAGTAGGGGTGGTAATGGACATCCTTGTTTCACCCCTGATCTTATTGGGAATACATCTAGCTTATCCCCATTACAAATAATGCTTGTTGATGGTTTTAAATAGATGCTATTTATAATTTTAAGGAAGGCTCCGTTTATTCCTATGCTTTCTAGTGTTTTTAATAGGAATGGGTGTTGTATTTTGTCAAAGGCTTTTTCTGCATCTATTGAGATGATCATATGGTTTCTGCTAGTTTTGTTATTGTTATGGTCAATTATGCTAATCGTTTTCCTAATATTGAACCAGCCTTGCATTCCTGGAAGAAATGCTACCTGGTCATAGTGTATTATTCTGGTGATAAGTTGCTGCAATCTTTTTGCTAATATTTTATTTAAAAATTTTGCATCAATATTCATTAGGGAAATTGGTTTATAATTTTCTTTCTCTGTTTTGGCTCTACCTGGTTTGGGTATTAGTACCATATCTGTGTCATAAAACGAATTTGGTAGGACTCCTTCTTCACCTATTTTCCCAAATAATCTACAAAGTATACGAATTAATTGTTCTTTAAATGTTTGATAGAATTCACATGTAAAACCATCTGGCCCTGGAGATTTTTTCCTAGGGAGTTCATTGATGGCTTGCTCAATTTCTTTTTCTGAGATGGGGTTATTTAGAAATTTTACTTCCTTTTCTGTTAACCTGGGCAATTTATGTTTTTGTAGATATTCATCCATATCTCTAAGGTTGTCAAATTTATGGGCATATAATCGGGAAAAATAATTCCTAATTATTGTTTTGATTTCCTCTTCATTAGAGGTGAACTCATTCTTTTCATTTTTGATACAGATAATTTGATTTTCTTCTTTCTTTTTTTTAACCAAATTGACCAAAGGTTTATCAATTTTATTGGTTTTTTCATAAAACCAGCTCTTTGTTTTATTTATTAATTCAATAGTTTTCTTGGTTTCAATTCTATTAATCTCTCCTCTGATTTTCAGTATTTCTAATTTTGTATTTAATTGGGGGTTTTCGAGTTGTTCTTTTTCTAGCTTTTTCAGGGGTATGCCCAAATCATTGATCTCCTTTTTCCCTATTTTATTCATGTAAGCATTTAGAGATATAAAACTTCCCCTAAGAACTGCTTTTGCTGCATCCCATAAGTTTTGGTATGTTGTTTCATTATTGTCATTCTCTTGAATGAAGTTATTAATTGTTTCTTTGATTTGTTCTTTGGACCATTCATTCTTTAGAATTAAATTATTTAGTTTCCAATTAATTTTTAGCTTATTTTTTCCATGGTTCTTTGTTACAAATAACTTTTATTGCATCATGATCTGAAAAGTATGCTTTGACCACTTCTGTCTTTCTGCACTGGATTGTGAGTTTTTTATGCCCTAGTACATGGTCAATTTTTGAGTATGTGCCATGTACTGCTGAGAAGAAAGCATATTCCTTTTTGTCCCCATTTAATTTTTTCCAGAGATCTATCATATCTGCCTTTTCTAAAATTTTGTTCAATTCCTTAACTTCTTTCTTATTTATTTTGAGGTTAGATTTATCAAGTTCAAAAAGGGGAAGGTTGAGTTCTTCCAATATTATAGTTTTGCTGTCTATTTCTTCCTGTAACTCCCTTAACGTCTCCCCTAAGAATTTGTATGCCTTACCACTTGGTGCATATATGTTAAGCAATGACATTGCTTCATTGTTTATGGTGCCTTTTAGCAGGATATAATGTCCTTCCTTATCTATTTTAATTAAATCTATCTTTACTTTTGCTTTGTCTGAGATTAGGATTGCTACACCTGCTTTTTTTACTTTAGCTGAGGCACAATATATTTTACTCCAGCCTTTTACCTTTACCCTGTGTGTATCCCCCAGTTTCAAATGTGTTTCTTGTAAACAGCATATTCTGGGATTGTGTTTTTTAATCCATTCTGCTACCTGGTTCCTTTTGATGGGAGAGTTCATCCCATTCACATTCACAGTTATGATTTCTAGCTGTGTCTTTTTCTCCATCCTATTTCCCCCTGTTTATGCTTTTATTTCTCCCTTTCCCGTTCCCCTCCTGAACAAAGTTTTGCTTTTGACCACCACCTTCCTCAGTTTACCCTCCCTCTTTCTTCCCCTCCCTTATATTACCGTTTCCCACTTGCTACTTCTCCCCTCCTTTCTGACCACCCCCCTCCCTTTTTCCCCCCTTTCCCCTCCTACTTCCTGTAGGACAAGTTATATTTCTATACTTATCAGGGTATATTATTCCCTTCTTGAATCAGATCAGATGACAGTAAAGATCAAATACTGCTCTTTTCCCTCCCTTCTTTCCCTCTACTAAAATGTGTTTTTGTGCCTTTTCATTTGGTGTAATTTACCCTTTTCTACTACCTCCTTACCTCTTCTCTCAAAGTCCTCCCTTTACATCTCTTAATTATGTTTTTTATCCTTACATCAGTTATTTTATACAGACATTCACAGTCTATGTGTATCTCTTTCCATTGTCATAATAGCTGTACTGTTCTCAAGATTGACATGTATATGTATACACATAAAACATGCATAAGATGATATAATTCTATATAAAGATGCAAATAATTTGCCCTTATTGATTAATAAGGTTTGTGGGGGGTTTCCCCCCTGTTTTCCTTTTTATATCTCTCTTGAGTTTTGTATTTGGAAATCAAATTTTCCATTGAGTTCTGGCCTTTTCATCAGGAAGGTCTGGAATTCCCTTATTTCCTTGAATGTCCATCTCCTTCCCTGAAGATCTATGCTTAATTTTGCTGGGTAGTTGATCCTTGGTTGCAGTCCCAGCTCCTTTGCCCTTCAGAATATCATATTGCAGTTTCTCCTGTCTTTTAAAGTGGAAGCTGAAAGATCCTGTGCGATCCTGACCATTGTTCCATGATATTTGAATTGTTTCTTTTTGGTTGCTTGCAGTATTTTCTCCTTGATTTTGTAATTCTGAAATTTGGCTATAATATTTCTTGGAGTTTTCAGTTTGGAATCTCTTTCAGGGGGTGATCGGTGAATTCTTTCAAAGACTATTTTGCCCTCTGGTTCTAGGACCTCTGGGCAGTTGTCTTTGATAATTTCTTCGAAGATACTGTCAAGGCTCTTTTTTTCATCATGGATTTTTGGTAGACCAATAACTCTTAAATCATCTCTCCTGAATCTGTTTTCCGGGTCAGTTGTTTTCCCAATCAGATATTTCACATATTTTTCTATTTTTTCATTCTTTACATTTTGTTTTACTACTTCTTGGTGCCTCATAGATTCATTAGCTTCCACTTGCTCAACTCTAATTTTTAGTGAGTTACTGTCTTCATTTTGCTTTTGAGTCTCCTTTTCCAATTGGTTGATTTTACCTCTCAGGGTGTCATTTTCTCCATTTAGATTCTGAATCTCTGTAGCCATTTCGCCAATCTTATTCTTTAGGGACTTGATTCTGTCAGTGGATTTTTTTCCATTTTTCCATTTTTTTTCCATTTTTTCTTTTACCTCCCTAATTTCGTTTTTAAAATCCTCCTTTAGCTCTTCCAGTAAGGCTTTTTGGGCTTGAGACCAGTTCACACTACCTTTTGAGGTATCAGATGTGGGTATAGTGTCATTGTTATCCTCTTCCAAATTGGTATTTTGATCTTGCTTGTCTCCATAAAAAGAATCAATGGTCCTCGGTTTTTCTTTTTGTGTTCTTCGTGTTGGTTAGCCTTTTCCTGGCTTTACAATAAATTTATGCTTTTGGGTCTCAGGGCTCTCTGTCCCAGCTTTCTTATTCTGGGGATTGTGAGTCTAGTTGTTGGCTTTGTGAATTATCGCCTTAAGTTTCCTGAGGTGTGGGGGAGGGGGTCTGGCTGCCCAAAATCTCCTCTTCCTCTGGGGTTGTTCTCCAACACTGTTGCTCTTCAGCAATGGTCTCAGCTCTTTGTTGTTTGAGCTGGGTGTCTGGCACTTCCCCTGGGGGAGCAAGAGTACTTCTGGCTTCCTAGTGGTGACCCCTGCTGGCTCTGCTCCTCTGGGACTCAGGTACTCCCACTACTTGGCCACTGAAGCCCCACTTCGGTCTACCCTATTCCAGCATTTTTTTTCCCTGAGTAATTCTCTGGGTGGGGACGGGAGGGATTAGAGTCATTTACCTGGCCGTTATGTCTCCTGGAAGTTCAAGAATCCGAGTTTCATACCTTTGGGCTGCAAGTGTCAGGAGTTGGTGTTTCACGGCTGGTGGCATTGTGCTGCCTTTTGTCACTTCCACAGACTGCTGTCCTGTGTTGGGAGGCCTGGGGATCTCCCCTGGTTTCGGGCGCCCGGCTTTCTCCCAGCTTGTCTCCTATGTGGGTTTCTAGGCTGGCCACTTCTGCTTTGGTGCCTTCTGGAGCAGCTCTGCACGCCAAGCACTCTCCTAGCCCTTCGGCCTTTCAGACTCTCCTCACTTGGAAATTTGTCATTTTCTTAATCAGAAGCCTCTTATTACCAAAAATATTTTAAAAACTCAAAATTTGATTTTTCTCAGTGAAGAGAGTACTTCACTACCATATATCCCTGTATCCCAGGGATGTGCTAGAGCCAACTTATACTAGAGCTGGTTGTTAAATTTTCACCAGGAGCATTCGTGCCTCAGAATTGGCATCCAATACAAATTAGGGTTTGCATCATTATTGTGTTGATTTTCTAAACTTAAGTAAATGATGGGGAAAATGTGAATGATATACAATAACTTAAAAGCATGTCTTGTGGGAGAGCTGATTGTTAAACATAGATCAGCGTACTCCTGCGTCTATCCTGTTAGTCAAATGTAATGTTATTATGAAATATCTTGTTAACATAACCAGTCAGAATAGCAGAAGCATTTCCTTCGATTTTGCTATTTTGTACATATAAAAGTAACCCTGTAGAAGAACCATAGTGAGTTTGGGTTCAGAAATACTAATTGCCTCTATGCTGCTCCTTTGCAAGTAAAGAAGAATCACTTGACTTGCTGGATTTTTGTGAAGTTTTGTTTTTGGGACCCTCAGGTTACCACACAGTCTCCTCAGAGAAATGTTGTCTGGAAAATGCTTGCTAATTGATGAGTCAGGACACAGAGACATCTGATATTTACCCCAGTCCCTGGCAGCAGTGGAGTCAGAGGACCTGGCTGCTTAGTGTCTGTGTCACCTTGGACAAGTGTTTTCCCTTCTCTGGGCCTTGGTGTTCATTCTTGGTCAATAATTTCTAACATCCCTTCTAGCTCTAAATTAATCATTAAACCAATCACCAAGCATTAATTTTTCTCCTAATAAGTGACCTAGAGATACGATGACAGAAAATCAAATTACCTCTGCTATAGTCCTATGAAATGAACTAGGGATTTTTTCCTCTAGATACAGGGTGGACTGGCTGCTCTTGTCAGGTTCCCACTGTCTCAGAATTCGAAGGTCCCTTTCAAATGAGATGATATTGGTAAAAGTGTTTTCTTAGCACAGTGGCCCATACATGATAGGCACTATGTTAATGGAGTTTTTCTTCTGGATATCATTTAAATGCTTCTCCCATAATAGTAAAGAGTGAGAGTTGAAGTATTACACTCAAAACTGCACTGTATTTGAGTTGAGACCAAGGAACTACTCAAAGCAAATGACTGGGTGTTATTGGTTTGTAACAAATGCAAAAACCAGTTATGGTTAGAGATCACAACTCCACTCGCGCTTTTTCAGTCTGTGATTCCTTCATCTTCTGAGGCACAGTCTTGGTCCAGAACTCAAACTTATCCCTCTTCAGGCTCTTTCCCACAGACAACTCCAAATTCAGCTGCAGGTACTCTTCCTTCTGGTCATAGACTGGCCAGTGAATAAGGTCTGCACCATTTGGGTCCCTGGGAGGATAAAACCAAACATTAGGAACCTGAAAGGGGCCACTGCATTGACACATTTAGCAAACCACCCTCACCTCAGCCTGAGAGCCAAGGAAGGGCACCAAGGTAAGGGTCAGCTGACCCCATAGTGAGACTTATTCCCCCAACCTTAAGCAGTTTGGTCTTCATGTTTCATGTTGTGCCTTCCTATACACCTGAGGTGGAGGGTTCAAAGAGAAAAAGTTCTCCCATAGGGAATAAGTAATCAAATCAGCATTTGAACTCATCACATTGGACTCCGTTTCATTGGGGTAGCTATGTGGTGCAGTGGATAAAGCCAGGCTGGGAGTCAGGAAGACCTGACTTCAAATCCAGCCTCAGACACTCATTAGCTCTGTGATCCTGGGCAAATCACTTAACCATGTTTCCTTTTGTTTCCTCATCTGTAGAATGAGCTGGAGAAGGAAATGGCAAACCATTCAGGTATCTCTGCCAAGAAAACTCCAGATGAGGTCACAAAGAGTCAAACACAACAGCATTGTACTCAAAATCCAAGGCTCTTGCCACTACCACCTATCCCAATGCTTCCCAAGGTGGAAGAGAAGTCACTGAGACTCAAGGATGGTGGTTAGGGCAAGAGAGTTGCTGATCTTTCTTGTTTTCCTTTCAAGATGCCCATGTGTAGGGTGAGTTTGCAAGAGCAATGCCTCCCCCAACCTCGGCCATGAACTTGGGAAGGGCTACAGTGACTACCAGACCTTGCCTGAAGGTTGAAATAACTTTTTTCTAAACAAATTTCAATCAGGGAACTTCTTTGTAAGTGGGAAACCTTCGTGCGCCTGGGAACAGGCACTACTACACAGAGAAAACATTGGGAAACCAAGTAGCAGCTTTCTCACCCATGATGGGCAAAGTTTGCCCAGTAGCTCATTATCCTGTGGCTCAGGAGTTTTTCCTCCTCTGTTGCCTCTCCTAAAACTAGGAACAGAAAAAGGAAGACTTGGTTAAGGTCAAAATGCAGACCCAAAGGCCTCCTTTCCTCTATTCACCAGCCCACACCACCCAGTCAGTCCTGTTCTGGCCACTGACCTTATCTTCCTCCAATAGGTTCCTTCCTTTTGCTCACCTCCCAGAGCACCTCCTGGGGTTTCTGTTGGCCCACTCTGTCTGAATCCCTAACCGAATCTCTCCCTAAAAAACAAAGTGGTAGAACTGGACTGAAAATCAGGAAGACCTGAGTTCTAATTTAGCCTCAGACACTGATTAGATGAGTGAAACTGGGCAAGTCACTGAACCTCTGTCTGCCTTTGTTTCTTTGTTTGAAAAATGGGGATAATAACAGCGCCTGCACCCCAGAGTTGTTGGGAGGGTTAAAAAAGGGAGATCATATTTAGAGATTGCTTTACAAAACTAATAAAAATGTTACATAAATGCTAGATATCATTATTATATTATATTTATATTATTATATTCTCAATATAATAATACATGACACAATAATAAAGTAAAATAACGAAATTACATGTATCATATCATCATATAATAGCATATTTTATTATATGTAATTATAATAATGACATGATTGTTATAAATGTCATTTATAAGAATAATTATTATTATTCTAAGCTACAACAGCCTATCACAAGTTCTGGTAGCTGTAAAGCCTTTGCCTATGGTCCCTGCCCCAGAGAGCGCCTGCCATTCAAGCCCCCTGCCTGGGGCAGTGCAGACAGGCTCAGCAGCAGCAGCTGGCCCATAAGGTCATGAATTCACTGGCCATGGCAAGTCATGACACAGATAAATGGATAAACTGGCCTTCCAGTTCTGCCAGGACAGGAGCAAGGTGATAAAAATAGGGAGAGAAGACTTCCAAAAACCCAGATTTGGGACCATGTATAAACATCAACTCCAACAATGCTAAATGTGAGACTTTTGTCCAATAATTAACAAATAGATGCACTGGTAGAGAAAATCAAGAATAACTGGAGAAAAAGGAGGTAGGAAGAAAGGAAGTTGGGGGAGAGGAGGAAGGAAGGAAGGAAAGAAAGAAGAGAGGGAAGGAAGAAGGGAGGGAAGGTTTCCAGAACATTGGACAGACCCTCTCTTCAGGATTTATGGAAGCATTAGGACAAGAATCACCCAGGACGAAATAGTGTGACAGGTTAGGGTCTACATCAGAGGAGAGGTGTGGGCACTGCTGAGGTCACTGATCCACTGACTTATGGAAATGTATTTTTTTGCATTTGTGCCTCAGCTTCCCTTCTGGGGAGTAAGCTGCAGGGGGTCACAGACTGTGTCTTAATTATCTTTATGTCTTCCCCAGAGTAGAACAGAGGGCTCTGAATGTTGGATGTGCTTCATCACGTAAACTGAATTGAACAGGACAGCTGATTCAATCTCTTGATCCAGTTCATCTGAACAATCAAAGGGACTTCCAAGGCTGATACCTTAATCTCCAGTCACACAGTCAATAAAGTAACTATTCCTTGCCTACTCTATCCCTGGCATCATGGCAACGGTTGGAGATACAAATTCAAAGAATAAAAAATGAAAACAAAAGCTCTTCTCAGGCCCTACTCAGAGCCCCCTAAGGGAACCTTGTAGGGCAGAAGGAATACTGGATTTGGGCTTAGACCTGCTAACTCTGTGATATTAGATAAGGCCATTCCTCTCTCTGAACCTCAGTTTCCTCTTCTATACAACAGACACAATCTCTAATTTCCCCATTCCCTGACCCTCATAAGGTATTTGGGATGATCAAATAGCAGCTAGATGAGAAGCGGAATGAGTGCTGAACATGGAGCCAAGGAAAGAGGAGTTCAGATCCTGTCTCAGATCCTTAACTACCTCTAGGACTCTTGGCTAGCCAAGTCACCTTTCTCAGCTTCATTTTATTCATCTGCAAAATGAGGATAGCACCAGCACCTATTTCACAGGGCTGTTTTGAGGCCATCAAATGAGAATGGCATATACAAAGCTCTTTGTAAGCCTTCAAGCAGTATAGAAATGCTAGCTATTTTTAGCTACTGTAATAATCATTATTAAATGAGCTGATGCATGGGAAGGTGCCTTGTGGAAAGGTAAGGTATCATTACACATTTTGATGTCACAGAGAGTAAGGAAGATGATGAAGAGGGCAGGCCAGTGCCCCAGGGATTCTGCCAACTCTGTCTCCACACCAGCCCACAGCTTCCCAGTCCATCCCATCTCCACTTCTTACGAGCTAGTCCAAAGACAAAACGCACTTCATCACCATGGTCTGCTTTCACAAAATCCGGTTTGAAATCCTTAAATATGCTTGGGCGGTGCTGAAATTCGTAAAAGTAGACCGGAGAGCTGGGACCTAGGAAAATATAAGAAATGGCCACAGTTATGAACACATTGAACACAGGGCAAGAACACATGTCAGGGGCCCCAGCCTGATTCACTGCTTTGGGGTGGCGGGTAATGGTAGCTGGCCATTAACAGGCATTCTCCTAAGAGGGCAGTCCCTTAAGGATTACTGTCTGATTCATGAAGGAAAATGCTATCGACATCCAGAGAAAGAACTATGGAGTCTGAATGCAGATTGAAGCATACTGATTACTCTCTCTCCCTCTTTTTTTGTTTCTTCTTTCCTGTGGTTTTTTTCTTTGCTTCTAATTCTTCCCTACACCATGACTAAAGTATAAATATGTTTAATACGATTGTACATATATAGCCTGTATCATATGACAAGCAAAATCAGGGAGGGGGGAGTGGAGGGAGTGGGAGAAAATTTAGAACACAAAATCTTATAGAAGTAAATGTTGAAAATTAAAACTAACTAAATAAATAAATAAACCCAAGTACTGTCTGAGAATGATTTTGAAAGGCAGGACAGATGTTGGAGTCTGAAGTAACAAGACCTAGGTTGGAATCCTGGCCCTGCTGCTGACTGACTAGAAGACTTCAGCAGAATCCTTTTACTTCTCTGAGGCTGATTTTTCAACAATGAAGTGGAGATAATAGTGTCTGGCCTATTTACCCTATGGGCAGGGGAGGGGAAGAGAATAAACATTTGTTATTCAGTTGTTTGTCAGTCATGTTTGACTCTGTGTGATTTCATTTGGGATTTTCTTGGAAAAGATACTGGAGTGGCTTGCCATTTCCTTCTCCAGCTCATTTAACAGTTGAGGAAACTGAGGCCAAGCGGGCACAGTGACTTGCCCAGGGTCACACAGCTAGTAAGTGTCTGAGGCCAGATTTGAACTCAGGAAGAAGTGTCTTCCTGATTCCAGGCGCAGCACTCTATCCACTGTGGCACCTAGCTGCTCTGTGAATAAGCATTTATAGAGCACCTACTTTGTGCCAGCCATTTGCTAAGTGCTTTAGAAATATTATCTCATTGTAGCCTTGCGACAACCCTGTGACAGAGGTGCTAATATTACTGCCAATTTATAGTTGAGGAAACTGAGACAAACAGAGGTTAAATGACTTCCTCAGGATCAAACAGCTAGAAGGTGCCTGAGTCTGGATTTGATCTCAGGTCTTCACGACTCCAGGTCTGATATTCTGTCCACTGGAATGAGGTTGTTGTGAGGATCTAGGGGGGACAATGGATGTAAAGTTTTTTATACTAATAAAAGACTCTAGTAGGTTTCTTTGATTTATTTTTAGTTGAGCACTTTGAGGACTTGATTTCAATGTAACTGATTTTCTCTATTATGTATTTTTTATACACTTAAAACATTATTCCAGGAGAAGCTAGGTGGTACAGTGAGTAGAACATCACCCTTGGAGTCAAGAGGACCTGAGTTCAAATGTGGCCTTAGACTCTTGACACATGTACTAGCTGTGTGACCTTGGTCAAGTCACTTAATGCCAATTGCCCTGCCTTCCTACCTCCAAAAAAAACCCGTTACTCTGGAAGGAATCTGTAAATTTCCCTGGATTGTCAAAAGAGGTCCATAATGCAAACCCAAAAAATAGTTAGGAGATTCTGCTTAAAAAATGTAGGTTATTATTATTTATTATATTATTATTATTAGTTATTGCAGAGAATAATTACTGAGTTCACCTCTGCTAGGGGTAGTCAGACATAGGTGGGAAGAAGAAGGAAGGTAAACAAGGGGGTTTAACCAATCTGGAAGCAGGAGCCTCCTTTTACATAAGTGTGTGGGTAACATAGACACATTGCCCCAGAGATGAGACGTCCTTACACTGATTCTGAAAAGGGTCCATTCCGTACTCACTGTGTTGGTATTTGGCAACTTTGAGGGCTGGAATTACAAATATCATATCCCCCATCATTTCCTGGTATTGAGCTCGACATTCTCCAGGGTCCTCGGTATCTCTTAAATACTCTTCCATCATCAAACGTGCAAGCTCAGGAGACTGACCCTACAGGAGACCCAGGAAGAGATGAAGTCATAGAAAAATGAACTTACTTGGCAGTTGATTGTTTGGGGATGTTTGTTGGTTGATTGTAAGGAATAAAGAAGGGAGCTAGGTGGCACAGTGGACAAAGCACTGGCCCTAGAGTCAGGAGGACCCATGTTCAAATCTGACTTCTGAAACGTATTAGCTATTTGACCCAGGGCAAGTCATTGAATCTTGGTTGCCCCAGTTCCTCATCTGAAAAATGGGCTCGAGAAGGAAATGGCAAACCACTCTATTACCTTTGCCAGGAAAACCCCCCAAAGTGGTCACAAATAGTCAGACATGACTCATCAACTAAACCAACACAAGGACTAAGCCCATCCAAGTTTGCTTGCTATTCATAGATCCCTTTACCCCCTCCACACCAGGGCCTGCTCTTTCTGGGTTAAATTCCTCAAGAAGATACTGGACAACTAGTTGTTGGGCCTGGGATAGAAGGGATGTGGGGCTCAAGGAAAGGATAGAGCTACATGAGGTATCAAAGGTCCCTTCTACCTCTGTGACCATGAAAGTAGAAAGTCAGAAGGTGGAAGAACCTTCATTGGCTCCCCCCAAGACTATTTCAATGGCATCCTGATTGGTCTCTGGGCCTCAGATCTCTCTCCACTCCAATCTATCCTCCATTCATTTTCCAAAGTGATTTTCAAGCACAGATCTGACCATTTTACTCCCCTGCCCTAACTTAGTAAATTCGAATGGATGCCCATTATCTTTAAGATTAAACATAAACTCTTCTGTTTGGTATTTAGAGCTTTTAACAACATGGCCCCATCCACTATTCTACATTCTTACCTCCTCACTCTCTTGTCCAGGTGCCAACCTTCTAGCTCCTCCCACTTGCCATTCCAGCTCTCATGTCCATGCCTTTGCATTGGCAAGAGTCAGCTCAGACAGTCCCCTCTATAGAGCACTTTTTTTGGCTCCTCCCTCCTACAGCTACAGTGCCTTACTCCTCCCCCAAACTTTCCTTTGTGTATATTTTCCAACTGTCTCTGCATGGGCAGTTTATTTCCCTCATAGAATGTAAGATTGTTGAGGGCAGACTGTTTCACT
This sequence comes from Trichosurus vulpecula, assembly GCF_011100635.1. Taxonomy (NCBI): domain Eukaryota; kingdom Metazoa; phylum Chordata; class Mammalia; order Diprotodontia; family Phalangeridae; genus Trichosurus; species Trichosurus vulpecula. Next base: position 378,567,293 of record NC_050575.1, on the reverse strand, counting down.
TTGTCCCTGTGCCTATCCCAGTGCCTGCTATATAATGGGTACTTATAAAAAAAGCTTGATTAACTGGTATCTCACCAAATACGACCTTAGCAATGTTGATTGGACACTTTCTTTATCCATTTTTTCCTTAAATCCAGGAATGTTCATTCCCTGTGTAGAGAAAAATGGTGCACTGTGAATAATCTTTGGAACTTTATGAAATTTGTGCATTTTTAAATAAATCTAATTCAAGGAAGTAATTTTATCTTTTAAGGAGGAACTAGTGCCATGGATTTGTTAAGGAATTACTGAATAATGCCCAACCCACACTGAACAATTCTCAAGATATTTTGCAAAGTGGCCAGCAAAATGTTGGGTAATGTCCATTACATAATAAACAACGGTCAAGGTTGCTTCGTAATGACCAGTGGCCTTAGACAATGACTGATGCCTGTTATGACACATTACTCTAGAAATGATGCAGGGAGAATTCTATTTTTCCAACTACTGTGAATAGATTGACTTTACCTACTGACAAATGGTTGTTAATATCATTTCATATTTAAAATTAATATCTACCCAATGACCTTTAGATATGGTGACCTGAAGTCCATAGAACAATGGCCTGGTCTCACATCAGGAGGCCCAAGTTCTAGTCCCAGCTGTGACTGGAGCTAAATCATTTCCTCTCTGGGATCCTCAGTTCTCTGCTTTACAAAACAGGGATAAACAGGTACTGTGAAAGCAGTTTTTGTAGACAATAAAATACTCTTTTAATGTCAGCTGGTATTATTCCCTATTCATTTAAAATACAGAGACTTGTGGCAGTTAGGTGACAAAGTGTATGGAGCCCAAGACCTGGAGTCAGGAGGACTTGAGTTCAAATCTGTCCATAAACTTACTAGCTCTGTGACCCTGTTCAAATAACTTAACCCTGATTTCCTTCAAATACTAAAAATTTAAAAAAAAATTAAAAAAACAAAATAAAAAGACTTGTAGAGGATATTTTAACCAAAAGGGAACTAAACTGGCCTGAGCTTCTGTTCCAAGACTTCTGAACAGATTTGCAAATGAAATGAGTCATCTAGAGAAAATAACCAAAGGTTGAATCATTTCTGATTCTTCCATTGGAAGCCTCTTCAGGATAACTTCTCCGATTTTAGAAAAGGCAGATTTACAAATGATACAAAATCAGGAGGGTGAGCTAACATATTAGATCATGGAATCAATCCAACAACTTGACAGGCTAGAATACTGGACTGACTAGAGCCACTGTGATCCAATTTAATGGGGACAAGGTCTTACACTTGGAATTTCTTAAAATTGACTTCACAATCTCAACTTGAGGGAGGCATGGTTACATGACAATTTATTTGAAAAAGATATAGGGATTTTGTTGAACCACTAGCCCATAAGGAGAAAAGATGGTAATATGACAACCTAAAAATGCAATTTGATATTGAGTGTGTTGAGAGGCACAGCTTTCCAGATTAAGGAGGTGATAGTCCCTTTGTACTCTGCCCCTGGGGAGGTTAAAGTTTTCCCTTTTACTTCGTGACTATCCCCATCATGATTTCAAAATATTTGAGGTAGGAGTAAGAAATTCAGTGGGATTTTTTGAGGACTTTTACAGAATCCTCAGATTACAGTAGAAGAACAGCAGATGACACAGAAAGGTTTTAGAAACTCATAAATACATAAAATATATGTATAGTATTGTATAATATCAACACGTGTTATCTTTTAATTCTATAGTAATTCAGTCTTCCTCTCTGGTACAAAGGGTAAAGGTAGGGGACAAAACATTTTACACAGATTTTCAAGATCGTGGAGGTTCTCCTCCCCTAACGTGTCACTTTGTGGAAGGGATAAGTGTATATCTGGAATGTTTTGTTCAGTTCTGGGAATCACTTCTGAGGCAGAAAATAGAGAAGCTGAAAAGGTATTCATGGTCTTGCCAAATAGGGTTGGGTTGAAGAAACTTGCTTTGTTGGTGAAAGAAAAAAATTGGGACAGGGGCAGACATGATAGTTGTCTATAACTGTCTGGCGGATGGTCACCTGAGAGAGTCATTTAACTGGTGCCATTTGCCCTAAGGGCAGAGTTGGGAACAACAGGTAGAAGTTGAAAAAGAAGAAAATTTCCACTTGATGTTACGATGCCCTGTCCAGTCATGAGAGCTGTCTAAAAGTGGAAGGAGCTGCCTCAGGAGGCAGTAGGTTTGCCCTCCCTGGAGAGCTTCAAGCAGAGGCTAGATGTCCATTTTTCCAGTAAGTTATAAATGGGATTCTCCTTCAACTCTGGCTTAGACTCCATGAGAACCACAGTCCTGACCAACTTGGAAAGTCTGTGATTCTTTAGAGAAGCATAAACTGTCAAGATCAGAAAGAAGGTGGCACAGAAAAGAACATACTAGAATCTTACCACAGGAATCATCCAGCCATATTCATGGTTGTTGACACCAATGATGGAAGGGACATGGTGGAACTCTCCTGCAGCTAGCAACTCTTCAGGATGTTTGGGGAGGAATTTCCCATCAACTACACCAAAGGCTATCTGGAAATTCTAAAGAAAGAAGCAAAAAAAGAAAAGGCAAGTCTGTTTCCACAATCTCCTTTTCAAGTATCACTTTTTCATCATTCTCAATATTGCCATCCATTTCAGACACTTTCTATTACTTACCTGGACTCTTTTTCCCTTTTTTTGGAGGCAATGAGAATTAAGTGACTTGCCCAGGGTCACACAGCTAGTAAGTGTCTGAGGCAGGATTTGAATTCAGGCTGTCTTGACTCCAGGGCTACTGCTGTATCCACTGTACCACCGAGCTATCCCGACTTATCTGGACTCTTGCAACAGTCTCCAAAATGGCCTTCCTGTATACCCTTTTAACACACATACACACACACACACACTCACACACACACAGACATGCACACACTCCTTCTTCATCTCAGAACTGCTTATGACACTCCAGTGCATTAAAAAAGCTCCATTGCTCCTCCTTACCCAAAAATAAAAAAACAAGAAACCACCAACACTTCAGTCTGGCATTCAGAGCCCTCTGTTCTACCTTTCCAATCTTATCTCATACCATGTGGACTCTGTCCTCTGCTAATCACATTATGTTTCACCTATGATGGATTCCCAGCTCTCCACTGAAAATCAACCACTTTTTCCTACCTTTCTGCCTTGGCTCACTTACTCCACATGGCTAGAATGACCTGTCCGCCATTGATACCGGTTGAAATTCTTCACTTTCTTCAACTTTAACTGCCAAGACTTCCACAAAGTCTCCTCTGATATAGCAGCCAGCAGGACCCTTTCCTTCCTCAGACTTTCCACTGCATGTGCTTGTGACTCCCCTTCTGGACTTGTCCTTTTACCTGTGTATGGCACAAAGCCCTCTCCCCTAAGAAGGGCAGTTCCATCATGGACCCGTCCATTATCTAAACTTTGTGTCCCCCCTGGGTGGACATAGAAGCTGCTCCAGAAATGGTTCTGGAATAAACAGCAGGAGAGGACTGGCCTCAGAGGCAATAGATCAGCATTCTAGTTCTGGTTAAGCTGCTAACAGACTGTCTAACTTTAGGCAATTTACATCTCTCTGCTTTCAATTTCCTCCCCTGCGAAATGAATGCATTGGATTAAATCATTGTCAGGATCTTTTCCCATATTGGAGTTGGTCTTTAACAGATGGGGAAGAATTCAACAGACAGAGTAGGGCTGTGAGGGGCAGCAGGGTTGGGGAGAAAGGAAGACTGGATTGGAAACTGGGAGACAACTGGGCTTGAATCCCAGCTCTGATGTTTATAGACTGTGATGCTGGAGAAGTGGATATGTCACCACCTCAAGGCTCCTCAGAAGTTTGTTGTTGTTCAGTTCTATCCGATTCATGACCCCATAGACCATTGCACTCCAATATTATTCATGGGGTTTTCTTGGCAAAGATAATGGGGTGGTTTGCCATTTCCTTCTTCAGTAGATTAAGGCAAACAGAGGTTAAGTGACTTGTCCAGGGTCACACAGCTAGTTGATGTCTCTGGCTAGGTATGAAGTCAGGTTTTTCTGACTGCAGGCCTGGTCTCTAGTCACTGAGATCTCCTCATCGGTTTACCCATCTATAAAATATGAGTAATGATTCTTATACTCCCTACATCAGGGATTGTTATGAGAAATGCACTTTATAAACCAGTACAATAATAAGGGAAGACTTTGTAGACATAAGGCACAGCCTGAGCTACAGAAGTAAGAGAATACAGGGAACATTTAGAAGACTGAGGATAGATGAGTTTGGCTGGAGCACAGAGTACATGTAGGGAAGCAATGAGAGATAAGGCAAGAAAGGTATGGAGGTCCCAAAGTGTTCAGTCACTGAATTCTGGGCTTGGGTTTGAGTGAAAGTCAGGAATCCTTTCTTCTCCCATCTCCTTGGCATCTGCATGGCCAAAATGAAGCTTGACGTCACAGCTGCTTTGGCAAAGGATGTTCATAAGATTGGAGATTTCGAGCTGAAGATTCTTTAGAAGAACATCTGGTCCAGTCCCTCCATTTTTCCGGATGTGGAAATTGTTCTCAAATAAGGATGAAAAGCATAATAGTTTTCTGAATGTAGGAAGCAATGTCAACATGGCTAATGGAGAGAGGAATTCAATGTAGGGGCAGCTGGGCGGCAGAGTGGACAGAGCATGAGGCCTGGAGCCAGTAAGACTCACCTTCCTAAGTTCAAATTTGGCCTTGGACCAGTTGTTAAATCCTGGTCAAGACCCTGTTTGCCTTAGTTTCTTAGTGAGCTGGAAAAGTAGAAGGTAAACCACTCCAGTGTCCTCGCCAAGAAAAGCTGAAGTGGGGTCACCAGGAGTTGAACATTACTGGACAATGACTGAACTATTAGATGCCATTAGATCTGGTTTAACTCTTAATCTGGCTCTAACACTTACTACTAGGTGAGTACAGGCAAAGAACTCCAATTCTCTGAGGAAGCAACATGATGCCCTGAATAAAGATCTTGGTTCCTGAAGGCCTGGGGTCAGTTATCCTTCTCGACACTTGTGAACTAAATGACATTTGGCAAAGTCACTTAACCCTTCTGGGACTCAGTTTCCTCCTTTTTAGAATATCCAGTTAATCGACAAACTGCCCTAGGCTCTGGGGATAGAAATATAAAAGCAAATAGCTCCCTGCCCTCTCTTGACTTGCATTCAATGCTTCTAATTTCCAAGTATGTAATTTGGGAATGACACCATAATTGTACCACCAAAGGTACATGATTGTTGCACAATTAATGAAATGAGACAATATATAGATAAAATGTATTTTTTACGAAAGGAATATTTAGATGAGGGCTATCAATCCCAGAGGATAGAGAGAGCCTTCTCACAACTGTCATTCTTTCTTCCAAAGATCCACAGGGTGTTGGATCTGGAAGGTGACAAAAGAACAGAATATTTGAGCTAGAAGGGACCCCCACCACCACCATCATCACTGTCATCATCATCATCATCCTTACATTTATTTAGTGCTAACTCTGTGCCAGGTACTGTACTAATAAGCATTTCACAATTATTATTAGCTGATCCTCACAAGAACTCTGGGAGGTAAGTGTTATTATTATGGCCATTCCGTGAGTAAAGAAACTGAGGCAAACAGGTTAAAGGACAACTAGTGCCTGAGGCTAGATGGGAACTCAGGTCAGTTTTTCCAGCACTCTAACCACTGCCTTACCTAGCTGCATTCTCCATACTTAACTCATAGACTGTCAGAGCATAGAATGTTATAGTAGGAAAAAAATCTTCTAAAGAAGTATATAAGAAGTGGAAGGAAACTTGGAACATATAGTGTTGAAACCCAGAATGCTAGAATCAGATTACAATGGATCCTTCCAGCTCTAAAGCTACAATTCTATAAACGGATAATGTTTGAGTGGGAAGGGTTGTAAGACTAGAGAATGAAAACTTAGAACCTGAGATATTTAGAACACGGAATGATGGAAGGAGTCTCAGGACAAAGTGTGTCCAGAATGGAAGGGATGGAACCTTGCACAAAAATGTTTAAAGCAGAGAATGTTTGGAGGTAGGAGAGATCCAAGAAAACAGAACACCAGAACTAGAAGACTCATTCAGACATAAAATAGTGGAGGCGGACATATCCCTGAAGATCATCTAGTCTAACATATTCATGTTAGTAAGGGGAAACTGAGGCTGAGAGAGGGACATTCCCTAGATCTTCATCTCAATCCCACCTAATTAAGGTTGGGTGTCCAGTCCTCCCCAAGCTGCCTTGGCAGCTCTTCGTGGCACTATAGAACCCTTGTTTCTCAGCCTACTTACCTTGGTGATGGCCAGGATCTCATCCTCAGATTTGTTCCTGAGGCACTGAACCATGGAGACAGAATTGTGTCTCTCACAAGCAGACAGTTTGGCAATGACCTGCAAAGAGGACCCACAAAGAGTTAATATTCTCCTAGAGGAACTCCTGGCCTGTATCACAATAGAGGAATCCTTTTCATACTCACCAGTAAGCTAGCAAAGGATATTTCTATAGGTGATAATGCAATAATGGTAAAAAGGTGACCAAGATGGAATCTGTCTGACTGTCTAAGGGGCTGAGTCTCCCAATCATGAGCCTGCTCTGTACAGGGCTCAGTGCCAGCCAGTGGGGATGGGGATGAGCAGGGGCAGGTTACAAAGACACAGTCCCTGCTCCTAAAGAGTTTACCATTAATGCAGGGAGAAAAGACCTAAATATTCCTAAAGGACACATGGCGGGGTCTAGAAGGTTTGAAGGAACCCTGACACTGGCTCAGAGAGCTCAGTTCTGGTCACAGCTCAGTCGCCAACTCATTGCATGACCTTGGACCACTCACAGAATAATTGAGCCAGAGAGGCAGAAGGGACCTCACAGATCATTCCATCTCATCTCATCAGCATTCCTGATGCTCTGGGGGAGTCAGAAAATAGAATTTGGAGATAGAAGGGACATTACAAACCATCTAGGAGAATCCACTTTTACAGAGGAAGAAATTGAGGCCCGAAGAAGGAAATGCCTGACCTACAATCACAGGCAGAGGAAGAAACAGGGGCAGGAACTGAATCATCAATCTTTGTGACTCAGTTTCCTCCACTGTAAAACAAAGGGGTTGGACTAGATGATCCCTATGGTAACTGTGAGCTAGAACATTCAGTGGCATTCCAGTGAACCTTCTTATAGCCCAGGAGAGCTGGAAGGTCAATGGGACACCGGGTCATGGGGTTGGGAGGCCAATAAGCCTAAGGAAGGATAAGAGTCATTGCAAAGACCAAAAAGCAAGGAACTTACGTTGACAGCCATTTCTGAGCTGGAAGAAATCAAGCCAGGGAGGATGGCCACACCACTCTCCATGATTGCTCTGTGGAACAAGCCTTTGGACATGGGGGACAGAACCTGTGGGAGCAGAGGGGAGGAGGAAGCAGTCATGGGAAGGCCCAGACACTTCTGGTTTAGCAGAGACAGAGGAGATTGTGAGTCTGAAGGCCAGGACTGTTACTTACCTTGCCACACCTCTAACCTAACTATATCGGAAAGTCCCCAAAAGGGGCCTCTCTCTGGGACCCTGGCCTTTGGGCCCTTTGACACAGCTAGGCCTATATGATAGACAGAAAAGAGGGCTAAGTGGCCTTGGCCATGGTCTTGAATTCTCTGGTTTGTTCAGTAACAGGGTAGGATGTCATGCCTGTGCTCTGTAACCCAGCAATGCTGTTCCTATGCCCTGCCTCCTTATAAGGTCACATTGTTTATTGTTTATTGATTATTGTTTTTTCTTGATTATGAGAAAGCCCAAGGTTGTTGTTAGGATCAAATGAGTTCAAATCCAATAGGTTTTCCCACTATAACATGGGAATCTACCACTTTTGCATTGGTTATTATTTTTTTTTTAGCATTTTCCTTCCACTGAAGTCTTCCTCCCATGCCTTATCACAGCCTGGAGGCTGTTAGTGATGGGCAAACTCCTGGGGAAGGAGGGCTACCAAGCCAGGAGATCTTTGCTTCTAAGCCCCCTGATGGATTTTATGCCTGTCATATGAGGGCCAGCCATGCTAAGCTCTCAGAGGCTCATCAGGCAAAGACTGGAGAGAGCAGGTCTTTAGCCACGAATGGTCACAAAGGCCACCTGGGAAGGTGCAGAGAGTCTCTGAGCAGCATTGCAAAGAGGTGCATTTCAGCGGTGAAATCAGGGATGCACTGGGCTTTGAATTATGTCATCATTACAGTTTTTGTTATTTTGCCCTTACTTGAATTTTCAGTTAGCCTTTAAAAAGGAATCACTCATCTTGTATCTCTATCACTAAGAGGAAGAAGGGCCTAGATGATTCATTGGGATTAGGGCAGGGGATCATAGTGGCATCTCCAAATGAAAGGTATGTGTAGGTGCCAACCATAGAGAAAAAAGTCAGCAGCCCCAGTGTTTCTGAGAGAGTGAAGGATAAGAGAAGAGGAAGGAAAACTCAGGTCTGTGAGACTAGTTTTGGCTATAAGAGACATCTTTTAAGCTGGGGTCATGCCTTTACCACTTACATGTGAGGAAACACTAATTCCCCCTGCAGACTCCCCAAAGATGGTCACACAGCCAGGATCTCCTCCAAAGTGGGCAATGTTCTTCTGGATCCACCTCAGGGCAGCCACCTGATCCAGGAAACCCCAGTTGCCAGGTGCGTGCTCATCCCCAGTGCTGAAAGCCAGATATTAGACAAGGTTGGAGAATTCTGAAGAAGGATTCATAGGATCATGAGATTTGAAGACCATCTCATCCAGCTGGATGATGCAGTGGATGGAGTGCTGGACCTAGACCTGGCAGGACCAGTGTTCATCTACTAGCTGTGTGACCATGGGTTAGTCACTTAGAACTCTGCCTCAGTTACCTCATCTGAAGAATGGGGATAATAAGGGCATGCATCTCTGAGTTGTTTTAGGGATAAAATGAGACACTTTTTATAAAGTGCTTTGTAAACCTTAGAGGACCATGAAAAGGCTAGTTGTTGTTGTCCTTATTTTATAGATGTAAACTGGTGGGACAGATATTGATCAAGTTCCCCCACCTGAAGGACTCCCAGTACCGGCCTCTTTAGTGGCTCCCTGGACCTTCCAGGGAGAACCTCTATCATTCTGCTTTCTTCCCTTCCAGCTTACTCCGTAATCTCTTCCACCTCCCCACCATCTGACTTGCCCCCACTCTCTCTCCTCCTCCTTTTTAGCTCTCCTTTCTCTTTTCCCTTCCTCTATTAGAATATCAAGTCAAGTCTAGAAACATTTACTGAGAACTTACTATGTGCCAGGCACTGTACCAAGCTCTGGGCATACAGAGAAAGGTAAACATAGTCCCTGCCCTTGAGGAGTTTACAGTTTGATGGAGGAGACAGCATGCAAACAGCTGTGCCCAAACCAGATGTATACAGGATAGATTGGGGATGATCCTGGAGGGAAGGCCCTGGCAGTAAGGCAGACAGGGAGAGGCTTCTTCTAGAAAGCAGGATTAGCACTGAGTCCTGAAGGAAGCCAGAATGAGGAGGAGTGCAAATGAACAGATTTGGTGGAGTATCTTATCCAAGGATCAGGAAGGAGGCAGAGAATATGGAGGAGCCTGAGCAAACTAGAAGTAGGGCAGGCTCCTCTCCATGAATTCTGCAATCCAGCAACATCAATCTCCTTGCTGTCACACACAATTCTCTACCTCTGAAGTCTGACTTTCACTGGCTGTCCCCATGACTGGAATTCCTTGAAGGAATCTGAGAGAGCTCTAATCCCATCTTCTTCAAGAGATCTCACTCTTCCTCCTCCCCTCCCCCCACCCCCTTGTAGCCAGGGCCTTCTAGAACAAGGAACCCAGTTTAAGGCTGCATAGAAAATTGGTCCTGGGGAAGCTACCAGAAGCATGAGCTTTATTAAGAATGCGACACACACTGTATGACAACTTGCCTTGACAGACAGAAATTCAGGACACTCATGCAGCAGAATTGTATGGTGGTGGTGGGAGTACGTACTCAGAGTGGGATCTGAGCACCTTAGTCTTAACCATTGAAGGGAGATTTGTTTGGGACAATTAGCACCACATGTGAGAGAAGGGAGTCTTAATCAGACCCTGATGTGGTGGAGAAATTCCCCAGAATACTTTATTGATGGGAGAATCACGTACTCCAAGAGTGGGTGCCAACTCACAGCCATGCAGTTAACTGCAAGCCCATTCAGGAGCTGAGGTTGTTCTAAGGATCAGAATAAGTCAGGGCATGTGAAAGTATTGGCTGTCTGTTATTGCTTAAATGTTTTGTGGTCCTGAGGATCACTTACCGTGTGACTTCATGTTGGAGGCCTATCACTTATAACAACAATGTGATACAATGTATTTCAAAAATCCCAATTGTCACATTTTCCTTGTAAGATTCCTTCTCCTTTACATTGTATATATTTTCTATCTGTTTGGTTATTTACATACCATCTTCGTTAGAATTGAACTCCCTGAGGGTGGGCATTGACTTTCCTTTGTGTCCCAAGTCCTTAACACAATGGTTGGCATATAGATAGTGCTTAGAAATGCTTGTTAACTGACTGATCGACTGAACAGCATGGAGATGGTCTGACCTATGCTGTTGGAAGATCACTGACAGCTGAGTAGAGGATGAACTGGAAGAGGGAGAGAAGGGGCAGAAAGGCTAACCAAGGAGCCATTGTTAATCCAAGTGTAAGGTGGTGAGAGCTTGCACTAGAGTGGTGGTAGTGTGAGAGGAGAGAAGTGAGTGTATATGGGAGATGTAACAAGGGTAGAATCAATAAGACTTGGCAAGAGATTGGATATAGGGGAGAAGAGAGTGAGTAATGGACCATGACCCCTAGATCACAAGCCCAGGTGACTGAGAGGATGATGGTGCTTTTAACAAATAATAGCAACATTATGAAAGGGGAGGCCTTCATGGAAAAAAGAAAGCATTTTAGAAATGTTGAGTTTATAATGTATTTCAGCCATACATTTTGAGATAGTTGATACGGGATACTGTAGGTCTGGTCTGGAAAATGGAAGCCAGACTGGAGAGAGCGAAGAGAGTAAGAGACAATATTCAAGATATCTAGCAATAAAAGGGGGGAGATATATGAGATGATAGCTGTTGGGAATGGATGGATGGTAGGGATTAGGGAAGCAGCTGTAATGGGGGAGAGAGAGAGATAAAGAGGGAGAGTGAGAGAGAGAGAAAAAGAAGAGAGAGACTGGCAGAGAGAGATAAGAGAGGGAGAGACTGAGTTTTAAGAATAGAGAAGTGAGAATGATAGAAAGGGCAGTCTTCTAGAGAAGACTGGATGGAATGTGATCATTTGTGCCTGTAGAAAGCTTTTCCTCAGTGAAGAAAAGGTCTGCTTCATGTAAGTAAGCAGTAAAGGAGGAGATAATAACAGAGGGCATTTGACCAAATGAGACAAGGAGGAAGCTACATGAGGGAGCTCAGTGAATGGCCTCATTTTCCCCCCAAAAAATATAAATCAAGGTTCTGAATTCAGATGGTGAGGGGAAGAACAGCCATGAGAAGTTGGAGCATGCATGTAAAGGTTTAACAAAGCCACTCTGGTGAGTGAGAGAGTAAATTGATTACAGAGGTGCAGAAAGATTGCCTTGCCACAGTGAGGACCCAGTTAAACTTATGGAACATTAATCAGAATGGATCCAGGTAACACAGTTTCATGATCTTCTGTATCTTAATTCAGCAATTTGCAAAGAGCAAAAGGAATGGATGATGGGAGTCATCCAAAGCTGAGGTTTGGCAGGGAAAGATTTGTCATAGGATAAGGGGTCAGTATAGAGATTAACGAGTCCACTAAGGGGTTAAGATGGAGAAGGGGAGATAGTATAACCAGGCAGGGGTGATGGCCTGGGAAAGAACTTATGGGTGGGGAAATTCAAGGTCAAGGCGAGGATGAAGACAAGGTTAGGGGTTACAAGGCAGAGAGACTTGTGAAATGATAAGAGATTATAAGTAGATAGAGGAATTTCAGAATTAATGAACATAGAAATGGAACACTAAGGAGTCAGGGTAAAATCAAGGGTGTTACCATCTCTGTATCTATCTGAGGTGAGGTGGAGGAGTAGGTTATGAGAAATGAATATCCTGAGGACCTGGGGAGTTAGAATATTTAAGACAATATCAAGATGAATATTGAAGTCCCTCAGTATGAAGATGGGAATTGGGAGAAGAAAGACTGTGAAGAAGGCCTGAACTAGTTGAGAAAGAAAGAGAGTGTCCCAGAGGATTGTAAGTAACAACTACTAGAATCTTGATTGTGTGATAAACATGAATTGAATGAACCTCAAAGGAGGGAAAGTCGCTGAGTGACAGTGGTAGATGGAGAGTCTGGAACTGGTAATGGGAAACAAGGAGTATTTTGGTTTCCCTGTGATGGCGGCATGAGTGAAAATGCAAATAGGGCTGGAAATGGTGACCAGGAAAGCTGTGTCATCAGAAGAAGTCAGGGTTTGGTGAGTACAAGTAGAGAGAATGGGTAAGAATGGAAAGGGTTAAAGATGAAAACAGGCTCGTTACTTATGGATCAGGCATTTCAGAGAGCACAGTGAAAAGGGTAGGTAGCTTTAGAGTAAGACATTACAGAAAATTGGTACTTGGAAAACTAATGTAATCATGAGTTTTATTAATATGCAGTACAGCAAGCTGGGATTAGGTGAATACAGTAGGACCATCTTGTTTTCTTGTTTTCTATAACCAGCACTAAGCACAGTGCCTAGTGCTTAACAAATGTTTTATCTACCTGCCTGTTCTTCTGCTGGTCTATTTATCCATCCATCCATCCATCCATCCATCTATCTATCTGTCTACCTATCTATCCATCTATCTATCTATCCAGGATCTGAGGCCAAAGGAGAAGTGAATTGATTCCTCAGAAGAAGCAGGGTCATAATTTTAAAGTGGGTAGTGCTTTTTCCTACTTTATCATGATTAGCTCCTGGGGAAGGCAAGGGAAGGCAAGAGGTATGTTGTCTAATCAGGAAATTATGTGTGTTATCATTCAACCACTGAGAGATCTGGAAGCTCCTCAGGGAAAATACCTGTACTTACATTTTACTGTGGTCACATCTCACCTGAAGAACCCAAGGATACCCAGCCTGTACTGGATGGTGACCACTACCACATTCTGAGAGGCAGATAATGTAGAACCATCATACATGGAAGCACCACCAGAAAAAAGACCGCCACCATGGATCCACACCATCACCTGTATAAATCAGACATGGTTTTCCTTACAGGAACAAATCCCACCACACATGGCTCTGCTGCTCCCTTGCTCAATAGGAAAATACTATATCATCTTATCATATGACCCAGGATAAAGTATCTCTAAATGTGAGTGAATTAACTTGGCAAGAGTTGACAAGATACGCATCAAAGCTACTCTCAGGTAATAGCCCTCTTGGCTTGATTCAGAGGCAGTTCAGAACCTCCTTGGAATCTTCCTGGCAGAAACAGCTCCCTGAGGTCCTCCTGCTACCAAAGATTCACATGGAGCAAAAGAGCATCTCTTAAAGGATCCTTGTAGCCCCTAGAAGAGGGAAAGGAGGCAGGACTCCCTTCTAAAGGACACAGAACCAGACAATAGAGAAGCCACCTTGGCAATAAGCACTTCATGTCACATCATGTTGTGAGTGTTTCAACTGTGGCCCAGGATATGTAACAGTAATTGCTTTCTGAAATCCAAGATAAGCTGCTAGAAAAGATTACCAGCACTAGCCTAGGCCTTCTATTGGTGCTTTTGAAAATATCTTATTTTATTTTTAATTTATGGAATAAAAGAAGGAATTTTATAACATAGAGCAATAAAGAGCAATAAAGTGAAAGTGCAATTCTACTATGTACAACTTGCTCTTCCTTTTAAATATACAAGCATGTTTGTGACCCAGTATGGGATTTTCTTAGCAAGGCTGCTGGAGTGGTTTGCCATTTCCTTCTCCAGTTCATTTTACAGATGAGGACACTGAGGCAAATAGAGTGAAGTGACTTACCCAAGGTCACACAGCTAGTAAGTGTCTGAAGCCAGAAGTGAACTCAAGAAAACGAGTCTTCCTGACTTCAGGCCTAGTGTTCTATCAACTGTGCCACCTACATGCTTTGAAGTGATGAGGAGGCAGATTTCACCCTCATAGGAGGAAATGTTGCTAACAATGTGAGTTGCTATCCAAGAGTAGAGTGGAGTGCCTTGAGAAGTAGTGAGCTCCCTGAGCCGGACAGTTTCATGGAAGGGCAGATCACTTGTCAGAGGTATTTAGAGAAGACGCCTTTCCTCATGCTGGTGGGAAGAGGTGACCTCCAAAGTCCTACACAGTTCTGATGCCCTGGGATTCTCATCCCCTGCTGTGGAAATTACAGAGATCTGGCTTACCGGCAATCTGGCCCCCTCCTTTGCATGGGCAGGAACATAGATATTGAGGTACAAACAGTCTTCAGAATCGGCAGTAACAGGGATGTTCCATTTCATGGCCCTTGTCATTTTTTCTAGGAGAGCAATATCCTGCGAACACCTGGAAAACACAAGAGATGAACAATCTGAATAGGGCACATCAAGATAATAACAGCAATAACTGAGTGCTTTGAGGTTTGCAAAGCACTTTACAAACATGATCTCGTTTGGCCCTCACAATACCTTTGAGAGGTCAGTGCTTTTATTGTCCCTGTTGTACAGATAAGGAAACTGAGGCAACAGGGCTATGGTGACTTGCCGACATTTCACTATTTCCTATAGAATCTCTTTTCTTTTCCATTATGTGTTGAATTGTTTGAGTTTTTGGCAATTAAGTTGGAAACAAAGTATTTTTAGTATTAAAAATAAAACCTGGAAACCAAATAGATATTACTAAGAGGTGAATAGCTGCAGACATCACAGAGTACGAATGTCATGGAATGTGATTGCACTGTAAGAGCATGGATGTGAGGAATCAGAAAACCTGCTGCAGATAGATGAAGGTTGGGCCAGACCAGGACAGACCACGACTGGGAGCATTTTATCAAGAGCAGTGCTGCCAGCCACTGTGTCACTGGATAGTCTTTGTTCCAGAGGAGTATTATGGTAGAGGGTAGGATGGTGGTGGGGGCATGGAATAGGGAATAAGTGTAGTCTTTAAAAGCAAAAGGCGTCAAAATGCTTAAAAAAACAAGGGGTCAGATTCAATGACCTTTAAAGTCTCCCCCTCATTTCTGGCCTAACAGTCTGTGAGTTCAGGCTTTGTTATTTATTAGCTTTGTGACCTTGGGTGAGTTGTTTAGTTGCCTCTGACCTTTTCTGGCACCATTAGGGGTTTTCTTGGCAGAGATACTGGAGCAATTTGCCATTTCCTTCTACAGCTCATTTTACAGTTGAGGAAACTGACCACAAACAAAGTTAATTGACTTCCCAGGGTCACACAGCTGGTAAGTATCTGAGGCCAGATTAGAACTCAGGACTTTCTGACTCCAAGCCCAGTATTCTGTCTTCTGAGCCACCTAGCTGACTCTCATCTCTGTTAGCATTTCTTTTCCTCTCTGTAGTAATATGTGTATCAACTGCCTCACAGTATTTTTCTGAAGTCTGTTATTCTCTAATGCCCAAATAAATGTGAACAATTATTCTCAAGCAATCATTTGAGGCCTCACAGCCCAGGGGGAGATTCCAAACATTCATTCCTTCAACAAATAGTTAAAAAATGTCTACCATTTACAGAACGCACTGAGACAAAATTTGGGTAAGTCATGATGGTGTGCTTTGCTTATCCAGCGAGAAAAGGAGAGAGGAAGGTGCTTACATGGGTGGATGAGAAGTTGCATCTCTTACATTGCTCCATGAATCCGGTGGTTGTGGGGGAGAAAATCTCAGAGCCCCCACAGGGGGTTTGGCAAAGGGGACTCCCAGGAAAACATTGACACCTTTGTCAATCCCCTTGATACTGATTTGAGTCCCTTGGATCTGTCCAGACTCGGTGGTCCTGATGAGCTCATCTGCATGATGCCCTGTGAAAAAAGGGGAGAGAAATCCTCAGGGACAGGGGTCTGAATTGATATTCAAGTGCCCCATCCACACCCCTTCCTCAGCACCAATTTTTCATTAGAAGGAAATACAAGCCTCCTCATTTCTGCTATGATTCTTTTCATTTTTCTTAAAAGTCTCCAGTGATTGGGAACTTACTCCAGGGAAGGGCCA
Source organism: Trichosurus vulpecula (assembly GCF_011100635.1). Classification (NCBI taxonomy): domain Eukaryota; kingdom Metazoa; phylum Chordata; class Mammalia; order Diprotodontia; family Phalangeridae; genus Trichosurus; species Trichosurus vulpecula. The sequence goes on along the minus strand of NC_050575.1, from coordinate 378,551,120 downwards.
TTTGCACATTTAGACAGCCCTGGCACTGACCCAGGAGTTGTTCACCTTTGGGGATCCTGAGTCACAAGATCGAAGGAACTGCTCCCCAGCAATTCCACCCCCATCCTAGCTTGGGAGAGCACAGAACTAAAAATCAGTGCCCTATATTTTACCGATATGATCCAATTGAACAAAGAATTAAAAATTCCCTGCCATCGGCAATGCCCACATCTCTGAATTGAGGATGAAAAGACAGGAATTTACATTCTCCTAGAGAGCAGTGACCTGTGCACCAATAATCAGGACTACAAGGGAAAGGATAAAGGAGAGCTTCTGGCAAAGAGCTAGGAAGAGTTATGAGGAGGGTCAGAAAAAACTCCGCAACAAGTAGCAGTGCCCAAGCTGGTTCTTTAATGAAGTCTTCAATAAAACTAGACTTGGGAAAGTGCTTTCTGGGCATGGGAAAGATGCTATACAAAGAAGGGAGACAGAAGATAGCAGGAGAAGAGAGAAGATGGAAAGGAGTTACTTTGGGCTACAGTGTGTGTCAGGAAGACTCATCTTCCTGAGTTCCAATCTAGCCTCAGACACTTAGTAGCTGTGTGACCCTGGGCAAGTCACTTCACCTGTTGTCCTCAGTTTTCTCATCTGTCAAATGAGCTGTAGAAGGAAATGACAAACCAACTCCAGTATCTTTGCCAAGAAAACCCACATGGAGTCACCAAGAGTCAGACATGATGATAAACCACTGAACAACAAACACAACTAATGTGAATAGAGAAGTGGGTGATAAGGCTGGGTACACAGAGTGCTAGATTTGGGCTCAGAGGATAGGGGTTCAAATCACAGCCCTCCCATTTACTGCCTGTGTGAACTAGGTACAATTCCTTTCCCTTCAGTGAGCCTATTTCTCCTCTTTGATTAAATAAGAAAAGGGCATTGAATTCAATGGTCCTTAAAATTTCTCCCATCTCCCCAGAATCCAAGAACTAGAGACTGCTCTACTGTCAGGGCACATAGCCACACTCTGCCTGAGTCAGAAGGACAAGGGTTAGGCTGCCTCTGAAAGATTAGCACTCCCCTTTTATCAAAGGAGACCAAAGTACAGCCCAATATAAAATGCGTGTGAGTGACTTTAACATACATCAAGCGGGCTTCAGTTTTTTCTCTATAATAATAGTGGTTTGGGAGGATGAAAATAAAGAAATTATTCAAAGCCTCCAGCTTCAAGGATAAGAACTCACTATTTGACAAAAACTGCAGGGAAAACTGGTAAACAGTATGGCAGAAACTAGGCACAGACCAACATCTCACACTGTATACCAAGATAAGGTCAAAATGGGTACATGATTTAGACATAAAGGGTGATATAATAAGCAAATTAGGAGAGCAAGGAAGAGTTTACCTGTCAGATCTATGGAGAAGTGAAGAATTTGTGACCAAACAAGAGCTAGAGAGCGTTATGAAATGCAAAATGGATCATTTGGATTATGTTAAATTAAAAAGGTTTTGCATAAACAAAACCAATACATCAAAATTAGAATAAAAGCTGAATGATGGGAAAAAATTTATAGCATGTGTTTCTGATTAAAGCCTCACTTCTCAAATATAATGAGAACTGAGTCAAATTTATTGAAATACAATTCATTTCCCAATAGTGAAATGGTCAAAGGATATGAACAGGCTATTTATAGATGAAGAAATTAAATCTATCTCTAGTCATATGAAAAGATGCTCTAAATCACTATTGATTAGAGAAATGCAAATAAAAACAACTCTGAAGTACCACCTCACACCTATCGTATTGGCTAATGTGACAGAAAAGGAAAATAATAAATATTGGAGAAGAGGGATGGAAATGGGGCAGTAATGCACTGTTTGTGGAGTTAACTGATCCAACCATTCTGGAGAGCAATTTGGAACTCTACCTAAGAAGCAACCAAATTGTTCATACCCTGTGATCCAGGAATACCACTACTAGGTCTGCATCCTAAAGAAATCATAAAAAAATGGAAAAGGATACACATGTACAAATATGTTTATAGCAGCTCTTTTTGTGGTGGCAAAGAATTGGAAGCTGAGGGCATGCCCATTAATTGGGGAATAGCTGGACAAGTTGTGGTATATGAATATAATGAGATGCCATTGTGCTATAAGAAATGATGAGCAGGTGGATTTTAGAAAAACCTGGAAAGGTTTAGGTGAGCTGACGATAAGTGAAGGGAGGAGAACCAGGAGAATGTTGTGCACACTAACAGCAACATTGTGCTATGATCATCTATGATTGACTTAGATCTTCTGGGCAATACAATCATCTAGAAGACTGAAGATTGGAAATGCTATTGACACAGAGAAAGAACTATGGAATCTGAATACAGATTGAAGCATACTATTTTCATTTTGGGTTTTTTTACTTTTCCCTTTTGTTCTGTTTCCTCTTTCACAATGTGCCTAGTGTGAAACCATGTTTGCATGATCACACATGTATAACCCATATGCAAGTATTTGCTGTCTTGGAAACAAGGAATAGGAGGGAAGGAGTGCCAAAAAATTTGAGACTGAAAATCTTATAAAAATGGATATTGAAAACTATCTTTACAGGTCATTTGAAAAAAAGAACTATTGAAATAAAGAAAGGAAGATATAAAGAAATAAAGCTAGGTAGAAAGAAATAAAGAAAGGTAGAAAGAAAGAAAGAAGGAAAGAAAGAAAGAAAGACAGAAAGAAAGAAAGAAAGAAAGAAGGAAAGAAAGAAAGAAAGGTAGAAAGAAAGAAAGAAGGAAAGAAAGAAAGAAAGACAGAAAGAAAGAAAGAAAGAAAGAAAGAAAGAAAGAAAGAAAGAGAAAGAAGGAGAGAGAGGATGGAAGGAGGGAGGGAGGAAGGAAGGAAGGCAGGAAGAAAAAGAAAGAAATAGAGAAAGAAAAAGAAAATAATGCTGTGCCACATTTTCTCATGCAAACACTGGGGTCCTATTTCTAGGCTGTAAAGAGATCCTCCTCCCGATATTCACTCTTATCTACCTCCTTGAAAATGAGTCAGTTTTCCCCCTTTCCCTACACACCACTAGCCGCTAATAGAAGAGTTTGTATACATAATACAGAGGCAGGGCATCAATTACTCAGCAGTAAACCTAGTTTCACTCTCTGAAATCAATCTAGCAATAATCCTTGACCCCCAGCCCAACCACCCAATCAGTTAGTGGGGGAAACAAGAGAAAAATACAATGCACAGACCCTGTATCTCCAATGGGAAAATCAAAGGACTCCTCCCATGCCCCCCCCAGAAATCATCCCCTACTCTGGGTCAGCCTGGCAGAGCTGCTCACCTGGGGCTTGAATCAGGAGGCCCAGGGCCCCCAAAGTCAGGACCTTGGGCAGCAGGGAAGTCTTCCACATGGTTCCCTCTTCACAGCCTTCTGGTTATGTCTAATCAGATCCCAGCCCTACCCTTTAATACAAAAAGAACTGGATCAAAGGGCACTCCAGAGGAAATGGGGTTAAGGTTTACTTATGTAATAGTAATTAAGATACAATTGAAGAGAGCTTGGTGTTTGACTTTTGCAGCACACTCATGGAAGGAGTATTGAGACTCTTTAAGCTGCAACTGCTCCCAGCTTCAGACCCAGAAATTGGTGTTTCTCTGGTAACTATGAATTGTGATTTGAATCAGACAAGGTCTGTCTGTTGATGTTTGTAATTTCTGTTTGTATTTGCCTTGAAATTCAGGGGGTTGATCTTTTCCCCCTGAACGACGAATGATATTTGTGTATTTGATTAAACTGAGATCATTAACCCCTTAAAGTTACTTTCCTTAATAAAGCAGATGAAAGAACCTGTATTGGCAGCTTTCTGTGTGCTGGTTGTTGGTAGTCTTAAAACTCTATAGCAGCTGGTAGCAGATTGTTGCTACAACTTAAAGGACTTCCTCCTCAGAATTTGTCTTAGAGGTACATGAAAAAAAATTTAGATTGAATCCCTAAAAGCTAAAGACAGATCTGAAAATCCACCCATCCAGCAGGCTGTGCTGGTAAATATATAATAAGAATGTCTCTGGAAAACAAAAACAAGAAAACAAACGTATCCATAACATGCTCTTAAATTTAATCTTCATCAGTAACATTTTTCCCACCACTGTCCTAAGTCTAGACAATGAATAAAAGATAGATCAAGGCTTGAATTGTAGGATTTTCTGATTCCAGAGGTGCACGTTTGACATTTGGTTCACAAAAGGCAGTCTGAGCTGCCCCCACCACTTGAACTGAAGTGTCAAGAGTCAAAATTTGAATTACACAATCTAACCCCTCCCTTCTATTTTCTGGAGATTTTCCCCTTAAAGCTCTTCAGCAGTTTTTCAGTTGTGTCTGACTTTCCATGACTCCTTTTGGGATTTTCCTGGCAAAGATAGTAGAGTGCTTTGTCATTTCTTTCTGTAGCTCATTTTAGAAATGAGGAGACTCAAGCCAAGCTGGTTAAGTGACTTGATCACACAGCTAAGAAGTGTATGAGACCAGATTTGGACTCAGGAAGATTAGACTTCCTGACTATAGGCCTATCACTCTATCTTCTGTGCCACCTAACTGCCCCCCTTGAGCCTCTAAGTGTCCTGTATTCTTGCTCTTACAGAAGCCTGAATTCCCTCAGAACAGGCTGTCTTCCCGGGACTGTGTGGGGGTACTCTAAACACCTTACTCCATATGATGCCTCTCTTGACCTAAGAAGATTATTATTATTATAAAAATAATCACGATGATGTTGGCTAACATTTATATAGCCCTTTAAGTTTTACAAAGAACTTTGCATACATTATCTAATTAGATCCTCATGACAATCCTGGAAAATAGAGCAATTATTATCTCCATTTTACAGTTGAGAAAACTGAGGCAGGAAGAAGTTAAAGGAAGTGCCCAAAGTCACACAGCTAGTTAATTGTCTGAGGCAGGGTTGGAATGCAGCTCCTCCAGTCTTCAATTCCAATGCATTGACTACTTCTGTCTGCTACTTCCAGGAAGTCCTTCTTCCACCAGTACTGAGCTACCTTTCCTTTAAAGTTCACTTGTTCTAGGAAATCACGCCAACCAGATGCCAGTGGTGGCTGTCTACTCCATCCACTAGCACCTACTTCAGTCTTCCTCTTTTTTCACACACACCAATAACTGGCTCACAGACTTCCTCTCTATCCCAGGCCCTGTTCTCATCCTGGAAGACTGTTCCTACAAAAAACCAGAGCCTCCCAGCTAATCAAACTTTACATCTATTACAATCTGCTTCTTCAGTTCACCTCTACCACTCATGTCATATCCATGACTGCTGCTAGATTGCACAGTGGATACAGTAATCCCCCTGGAGTTAAGAAGACCCGAGTTCAAATGTGGCCTCTGACACCTACAAGTCCTGTGATCTTTTTCCTGCTCACCACTCACCTTCCAGTCTGTCTTTGGCATCTGTGGGATGAGAGGTTTGGAAACTGCTGCTGTTGCCAGTACCTTGGTCTCCTGGGGACGGCTCTGGCTTGGCTGGGGCTGGGGCTGTGCCTGCCCAGCCAGTACTAGACTGTGCTCTTCTCTTAGACATGCCACAGACCTTTTTGGGTCAACCTTCCAGCCTGTGTTTGGTTGGACATTTGTTTCCCTCTGTCTTTTCATGGGTTCTGCTACTCTAGAATTTCTTTAGGGTCATTTTTACAGGTATTTGGAGGGTTTGGGGAAGAGCTCAGGTGAGTCCTTGGCTTTACTCCACCATCTTGGCTCTGCCTGTTGTAATGCTATCTTATCTGAACCTTACAACAACCTTGGGAGGGAGGTACTAGTATAATCC